>NW_019239005.1:0-1874 GCF_002742605.1 Olea europaea var. sylvestris
CGGCATGGTTTTTGTTTCCGATCTACCTGTCAAATTTTAGCCCATTCCGACACAGTCGCGAAAAATGACGAAATTACCTCCGGCGCGATTTTTAATTCCGATCAACCTGCCAAATTTTAGCCCATTTCGACACAATCGCGTAAAATGACTAAATTGCCCCCGGCGCGATTTTTATTTCCGATCAACCAATCAAATTTTAGCCAATTTCGACACAGTCGCGAAAAATGACGAAATTGCCCCGGAACGGTTTTTGTTTCCGATCTACCTGTCAAATTTTAGCCCATTCGGACACAGTCGCGAAAAATGACGAAATTGCCCCCGGCGCGATTTTTAATTCCGATCGACCAGCCAAATTTAAGCCAATTCCGACACAGTCACGTAAAATGAGGAAATTGCCCCCGATGCGATTTTTATTTTCGATGAACCAGTTAAATTTTAGCCCATTTCGACACAGTCGCGAAAAATGAGGAAATTGCCCTCGGTGCGATTTTTATTTCCGATCAACCTGCCAAATTTAAGCCCATTCCGACACAGTCGCGAAAAATGACGAAATTGCCCCGGCACGATTTTTGTTTCCGATCTACCTTTCAAATTTTAGCCCATTCCGACACAGTCCCGAAAAATGACGAAATTGCCCCCGGCGCGATTTTTAATTCCGATCAACCTACCAAATTTAAGCCCATTCCGACACAGTCTCGTAAAATGACGAAATTGCCCCCGGCGCGATTTTTATTTCCGATGAACCAGTCAAATTTTAGCCCATTTCGACACAGTCGCGAAAAATGATGAAATTGCCCCCGGCGCGATTTTTAATTCCGATCGACCTGCCAAATTTATGCCCATTCCGACACAGTCGCGTAAAATGACGACATTTCCCCCGGCGCGATGTTTATTTCCGATCAGCCAGTCAAATTTTGGTCCATTTCGACACAGTCGCGAAAAATGACGAAATTGCCCCCGGCGCGATTTTTATTTCCGATCAATAACTCAAATTTTGGCCCATTCCGACACAGTCGCGAAAAATGACGAAATTGCCCCTTGCGCGATTTTTATTTCCGATCAACTTGCTAAATTTATCCCCATTCCGACACAGTCGCGAAAAATGACGAATTCCCACGGCGCGATTTTTGTTTCCGATCTACCTATCAAATTTTAGCCCATTCCGACACAGTCGCGAAAATGACGAAATTGCCCACGGCGCGATTTTTATTTCCGATCAACCTACCAAATTTAAGCCCATTCCGAAACAGTCGCGTAAAATGACGAAATTTCCCCCGGCGCGATTTTTATTTCCGATCAACCTGCCAAATTTAAACCCATTCTGACACAGTCACGAAAAATGACGAAATTGTCCACGGCGCGATTTTTATTTCCGATCAACCTGCCAAATTTAAGCCCATTCTGACACAGTCGCGAAAAATGACGAAATTGCCCCGACGCGGTTTTTGTTTCCGGTCTACCTGTCAAATTTTAGCCAATTCTGACACAGTAGTGAAAATGACGAAATTGCCTCCGGCGCGATTTTTAATTCCGATCAACCTGCCAAATTTAAGCCCATTCCAACACAGTCGCGTAAAATGACGAAATTGCCCCCGACGCGATTTTTATTTCCGATGAACCAGTCAACTTTTCGCCCATTTCGACACAGTCGTGAAAAATGACGAAATTGCCCTCGGTACGATTTTTATTTCCGATCAACTTGCCAAATTTAAGCCCACTCCGACACAGTCGTGAAAAATGACGAAATTCCCCCGGAGCGGTTTTTGTTTCCGAGCAACCGGTCAAATTTTAGTTCATTCCGACACCGTCGCGAAAAATGACGAAATTGCCCCCGGCGCGATTTTTATTTCCGATCAACCTGCCAAATTTAAGCC
>NW_019239006.1:0-1874 GCF_002742605.1 Olea europaea var. sylvestris
CTAAGAGTCATGATCTTTCACATGAAAAGACACACTTTTCATCCACATATTTCTAGAATATTCCACAATATTCTATACAATTTCCCAATAATTTCAAGTATTAAGCGACTTTATATTTGGCTCAATTTCTCATTCAACAAATTAAGAATTTCACTTAAATAATTATGTAAACCAATTTTACATACAAAATTCCAACAACCCCCCACATGAATGAAAATTAATGCAAATGTCTATGCAGACACTAGTAGAAAGAGAGTGGGAAAACACTGCATCTGGTAAGGTAGCTTCTAGTTTTAAACCTTCCTTAGTGAAATACCATCGGATTTACTAGCTAATTGGTGAACGCGATGTTCTTGATCAATCAGCCGTTAGGATAAACCAAGACAACAGTACTCACACAATGTCTCCCATAAACCGTTCATGGTTCCCACGACTTGGTTCATTTTGGCCCTGAACCCATCTTGGTTCTGTAAGTGTTTAGAGAATTCAAGCATTGAATAATTCTCATTGAAGCGGCCCCACTTCCCACTTACATAGGTGATCTCCTATTAAAAATATTTTGCCCTACTTCACTTGACTTAATCAAGATATATGAATCATTAAAAGTTTACCTTAACCTCCAATCACTCTACAGAAAGCACTTTGGTATCATAGGAATGAGTTAGAAAATTAGTTTCCTAAGTGCTTTATAGAATCCCCACAACTTAGTTGTCCCTTTGAACCAAGATCTTGGGATCTCCAGTCAACATGGTAAGGTTACCATCATAAGGACTCTGACTCAGTAGGCTTAATCTCATTCCCTTCGATATGCAATATACTTGATCTCTTGGTAAATATATATAAATGGATCCACAAGTTTACACCAATGAGATCAACTACTTATGGTATTATATCTACGACATACATGTCTAGACTTACCATTATATGTGACTTAGTATCTTTTCAAATTTAGCTAGCCAAGGATCGATTCATTTGATAGATACACATTATCACCAACTAAGAAATCCTCTCATGAAACTACATGTTTCTCATTAGCTTTATCAATTCCAAACAATAATGCTGGAGGATTTCTAACAAACCGTTACACTATTCAATCATATTTACTAGTGGATTTCATACATGGGTATTCAATATCATCATTAAAGCATTCCAATGCATTCGAACTTTATGAATATTCTCAAATATTCCAATTGTTCTTGTATAACCAAACAACCGTCATGATCGTCTTTCATCCCATTTAATCCACTTTAGGGCTTTCATCCCATTTCATCCACTTTAGACTTAGTGTATATCATCGCATCGCAATATCCTTTCAATACCGCATGATATCTTGTGAAATGTAATCCATAGGTCATGGTATATTTCAAATACCTAAAGACCTTTGTCAATGCCACCCAATAATCATGGCCTGGATTACTCGTGAATTTACAAGTTTATTTACAGCAAAAGTATTATCCGGTCGAGTGCATTTCGTAATATACATTAGATTGCTAATTACTTGTGAATATCTCAATTGTGACACGCTTTCACCCTTATTTTGACCAAGTGTAGACTTGTGTCAATACTTCAAACTTTTTAAATATTTTCTCAACAAATGAGATTGGGAAAGTACAATTCCTTCTGATGTTCTAGAGATTTTTATCTCTAGTATTACATCCGCCACACCCAAGTCTTTCATATCGTAATGCTTCGTAAGCATTTTCTTGACGTTTAGCACCACTTCATGACTATTGTCCATCATCAACATATTGACTACATTCAAACACATAGGCATCTGGTGTATTTTTCACGCATACACACTTGTCACATTCATTTATTTTGAACTCATTTGACAACATCGTGTTGTCAAATTTTTGGTGTCAGGAGCTTGTTTC
>NW_019239007.1:0-1874 GCF_002742605.1 Olea europaea var. sylvestris
GCCCATTCATGCCAAAACAATTTAGACAAAATCATTATTTCAAGTTACCGATGGCATTACAAACTAATCCCATAAGTCTCGCTCTCTCTCGAGTCCAATTATGAACGTCAACGTCATCCAATTGTTTTCGACAACCTAGTATTCCTTAGGATATACTTTCTAGGCCCAAGAGTTCATTAGGGGACATCTAAATGTTGAAATCACATTAAATACCCAAATGGACAGAATCTGTTTTCTAGGTTTCCATCACCGTCCACTCATTTTTTCAAATTCTTGCCATTAATTACCCCTATTTAGGCATCATAACATCATTAACAACACTCCAACTTAATCACAAACAACTTCAGATGTTCAAGAAATCATAAACCCGTAAGAAATAATAGAAACAAACCTCAAAACTGTGGAGTAACAAGGCTGTTCAGAAATTCCAGCTTCTTGTTTCTGTTTCTCTTTGACTGTTTCACCCTCTTTTCACTTGGAATCACTTAGGGACGAGTTCAGGGAGTTAATATGTTATCTAGGAGATAAATGAGTGGTCTTTAAACAGTTGAAGTCGTGCATATTACTTAAGAATTAAGAATATCATGGGCTGCAGCCACCTCAAGCAATCAAGGTGAGTCACTAAGCTGGAGCTGTCATCTTGGCTGCAATACTTGACTTTTCTACCATTATTTTTGTGTCCATTTATGATATTTAAGATATATATTCATCCTATATTAAGTCCTTGGGGATTAGACACGAAATTTATGCCTTAAGGTTGAAGCAATTATATATTAAAGTGAAAATCCCCTAGCATGAGCTGTCCAAGTAGGAGGTGGCTTCTTGCAGCCAACTTTGACTTCTCCCTTGCACCACATGGAGCCATATGTGACTTAGAAGAGTTATAAATATCTTGTGTAAAGTTCCAAGGACTTATAGGACGTGTTGGAGGCTTAAGGTTGAAGGAATTGAGTGCTAAAATGACAAACATCCCAAGCGCGAGGTGTTCAAGCATGAGGTGGTCACTTGTAGCAAAATCTGATTTTATATCTATCTTTGCAGGCACAAACCAAGTATCCTCAGCTTATTTTGACATGTTTACAATCCATTTCGCTTGTCCTAAGATCCCAAAGTATTTCATAGAACTAATTCCTCAACCGTTCATTTAATTTCTTACCCGATTCTCGACCGATTTCAACAATTCGCACCTCAATATTTATGATGTCATATAAGACATTTATTATTATGTTGTGATAATGTCACTTCATCCCTCATGTCCCAAATATGTGAATTACCTAGCTAGGGTTTAAGGTGACCTCGATTAGCCGAATGGAAAGCTTGAACCTTCGTTGATACAAATTTTCGGCCTTTCAAATATTACATTACTTACCAAGCCAATCTCCAACATTTAGTTAATCTAACTTTCTATCATAGCTCAATATAAAATTCACCACCTAGATTGAAGAGTCGAAGGTTACCATCATGTAAAGATTTTAAAGCCTTGATGATCAAATGCATCGTTTTAAGAGAAGGCAATTAGGAAATTGATACAAATGACAATGTAATTAGCATGAAATGCATGAATCATATTGGCCAAATGTAGAACGTGAAGTTCGGGGTATTACAATTTTTGTCCAAAAATTCTTTAGGAGGACGTAAGCCAATATATATATATAAGAAAAAGAATGTGAATGTAGTAAAGAAAGAGAATGTCAATTAATAGAAAAAGAAGAAATTGAAAATTTAAATTTCTTAGAAGAATACTATGAAAGTTTTGAGGAATATGAAGATTTATGTTTAGATTTTATAGAAATCGAAAAAATCTATGATTTACTAGTAACAGAACAAGATATAGAAAATATGATTAGCAAACTTGAAAAATTAGAAATATTAGG
>NW_019239008.1:0-1874 GCF_002742605.1 Olea europaea var. sylvestris
TCCTTATTTCAACACACCAAAGCAAAAGCTTTCAAGTTTAGAATACACAAGAAATTCATTTGCATAGAGTTCTGTCTTTTCTGTATTTTTATCTTGGTGGTGGTGTAGTTCAGGCACTAGTTCAGTTCGCTGGAGTGGTTTCTGCAGTGCTCGAAAGCTACTGGTTTTAACGTTGTATCTTGGGAAACGGACGCTCATTTTAAACCTCAAGCACGGACGGTGAAGGAGCGAATCTGTTTTAAGGAAATTGTGTATAACACAGGCCTCAGTTTGAAATTTCATTTCTTGCAATTTTAATTATTCGGTCTGTTATTTATTGCAGTAAATTCAATAGTTGATTTGTTGTTCATTCTGTTATTATCCAATTAGTTGTACGACTGTAACTTGCTGTTATATATCATCTTACCGGACAAAAGGCATATACGATATTGAAATCGAGAATACTGGATTCCTCATTTTTCATAAACTTCCCGAATTTCAGAAAAGTTCTATCGACCGAACTGTTGAAACTTGGGATTTTCCCTACAAGTTTAAAACCGATTTTCAGAAAGGAAAAATTGGTTTCTTATATTGATTATTTTTGAACTGATTAGTTTCTTATATTTGTTATATTTGTGGAAACTAATTTGTTGTTTGGTTCTTTTAGAAGACGAAATGGCAACCGGTTCCACCAACATGGATTCCAACATGGATGTGTCCCAAACTATAGGTACCCAAACTCAAGTTGTGGGTTCTATTATGGGGGCAGGGCCTAGTTTGGCTCTAGGAGCAGGTATGGCTGCAGGGCCTAGCTCTGTTATGGCTCAGACTGTGGCTCAAGTGCCAAGTCGTGTTGTGAGCCAACATGTGGCTAATATTTCGGTTAATGTACCGGTTAACCATGGGAAAAAGCCGGAGAAATTCAACGACTTGAATTTCAAGAGGTGGTAGCAGAAAATGCTGTTCTGCCTGATCACCTTGAATCTTGTGAGATTCTTGACTGAAAGTGCTCCAAAACTCCAAGAGGGTGAGGTGGATGTTCAAGCAATCAGTGCTGTTGATGCTTGGAACCACTCGGACTTCTTATGCCGGAATTACATTATGAACAGTTTGGCAGATTTGCTATACAACGTGTATAGCACCATGAAAATTGCTAAGGAGTTGTGGGAGTCTTTGGACCAGAAATATAAGACTAAGGATGCCGGGTCTAGGAAATTTATCGTCGGTCGATTCTTGGACTGTAAGATGGCGGACTCCAAAACTGTAATCCGTCAAGTGTAAGAACTACTAATGATTCTTCACGAAATTCATGCCGAAGGGATGATTCTGAGTGAAACTTTCCAAGTGGCTGTAATCATTGAAAAATTGCCTCCCGCGTGGAAAGATTTCAAGAATTATCTGAAACACAAGCGAAAGGAAATGAACGTTGAAGAACTGATTGTTAGACTTTGAATTGAAGAAGACAACAGGAGTTTCGAAAAGAAGTGATTCAATCCTGGTACGGCTAAGGCCAATATTGTTGAACATGGTCAAGGTAGTAAGAGCTACAAAACCAAACTGGGCCATTCGGTGGAAAATGGATCAAGCTGGGACCAAAAGGGGGCATTCTTAAGAAGAAATTTCAAGAGAAGTGCTTCAACTGTGACAAAGTAGGTCACAAATCTTCGGAGTGCAGAATGCCAAAGAAGAAGAAAGAAGCAAATGTGGTTGACTACATGGCATATGATGTGTCGGAGATGAGTCTCGCAGCAGTCATTTCTGAAGTGAACATGATATATGATCATATAGCTTGATGGGCTCTCCACATATTATAGTATGCAAGCTTATTATTCGTCATGATATATGATCATATAGCTTGATGGGCTCTCCACATATTACAGTTTTAAAAAGTTTGA
>NW_019239009.1:0-1874 GCF_002742605.1 Olea europaea var. sylvestris
TGAAAGAATGAGCACTTTTATATTGGGAACGCTTGGATAGTTGGCGTACGAAGAATTGAGCGTAACTCTTGCACACGGTGTCCATTTTGGGCCCATAAGTACTTTTTCGAAATGTAGCGTAGCGACCGTTTTGGATTGAGCTCCCCGCTTCGTCGTGACGTTTGAGGGATTTCAGCTATTTTTCGAAGGAATGAGCACTTGCTTTTCTGGAAAGCGTGGATAGTCGGCGTACCAAGAATTGAGCGTAACTTTTGCACTCGGTGTCCGCTTTGGACCCATAAGTACTTTTTGGAAATGTAGCGACCATTTTGGATTGAACTCACGACGTCATGACGTTCGAGGGATTTTACCTATTTTTCGAAAGAATGGGCACTTTTATATTTGGAATGCTTGGATAGTCAGCGTACGAAGATTTGAGCGTAACTTTTGCATACGGTGTCCGTTTTGGTCCCATACGTACTTTTTGGAAATGTAACGATCGTTTTGGATTGAACTCACTACGTCGTCGTGGCGTTCGAGGGATTTTGGCGTTTTTTTGAAGGAATGAGCACTTTTATATTTGGAACGCTTTGATAGTTGGCGTACGAAGAATTAAGCGTAACTTTTGCACACGGTGTCCGTTTTGGGCCCCTAAGTACTTTTTGGAAATGTAGGGACCGTTTTGGATTGAGCTCCCTGCTTCGTCGTGACGTTTGAGGGATTTCAGCCATTTTTCCAAAGAATGGGCACTTTTATATTTGGAACGCTTGGAGAGTCGGCGTAAGAAGAATTGAGCGTAACTTTTGCACACGGTGTCCGTTTTGGGCCCCTAAGTACTTTTTGGAAATGTAGGGACCGTTTTGGATTGAGCTCCCTGCTTCGTCGTGACGTTTGAGGGATTTCAGCCATTTTTCCAAAGAATGGGCACTTTTATATTTGGAACGCTTGGAGAGTCGGCGTAAGAAGAATTGAGCGTAACTTTTGCACACGGTGTCCGTTTTGGGCCCATAAGTACTTTTTAGAAACGTAGCGACCGTTTTGGATTGATCTCACTACTTCGTCGTGAAGTTCGAGGGATTTTGGCCATTTTTCGAAAGAATGAGCACTTTTATATTTGGAACGCTTGGATAGTTGGCGTAAGAAGAATTGAGCTTAACTTTTCCACACGGTATCCGTTTTGGGCCCATAAGTACTTTTTAGAAACGTAGCGACCGTTTCGGATTGAGCTCCCCGCTTCATTATGACGTTTGAGGGATTTTAGCCACTTTTCGAAAGAATGAGCACTTGCATTTATGGAAAGCTTGGATAGTCGCCGTACGAAGAATTGAGCGTAACTTTTGCACACGGTGTCCGCTTTGGGCCCATAAGTACTTTTTGGAAATGTAGCGGCCGTTTTGGATTGAACTCACGGCTTCATCGCGACGTTCAAGGGATTTCAGCCTTTTTTCGAAAGAATGAGCACTTTTATATTTGGAATGCTTGGATAGTCGACGTACGAAGAATTGAGCGTAACTTTTGTACATGGTGTCCGTTTTGGGCCCATAAGTACTTTTTGGAAATGTAGCAACCATTTTGGATTGAGCTCCCCGCTTCGTCGTGATATTTTAGGAATTTCAGCCATTTTTTGAACGAATGAGCACTTGCTTTTCTGGAAAGCTTGGATAGTCGGCGTACGAAGAATTGAGCGTAACTTTTGCACACGGTGTCCATTTTGGGCCCATAAGTACTTTTTGGAAATGTAGCGACCGATTTGGATTGAGCTCTCCACTTCATCTTGAAATTTGAGGGATTTCAGCCATTTTTCGAAAGAATGAGCACTTGAATTTCTGGAATGCTAGGATAGTCGGCGTACGAAGAATTGAGGGTAACTTTTACACACAGTGTCCGTTTTGGGT
>NW_019239010.1:0-1874 GCF_002742605.1 Olea europaea var. sylvestris
ACATATCTGGTCGAATTTGTTTTGTTCAATTGACAAGTAGATTCCTTCTTGCATGCTTAAAAGCTTTCATGTTCAAGTGAATGGTTAGGGATTAAAAAGTCAGTCAAAATTATTAGAAGTATATGTTGTAGCCGTTAGAATTGAAATTAATTTGTTGACCTTTGCTTTTTGCTATTTATGAAAAGGATCAACGTGAGAAGGAAAATTGAAAAATACTAAAAATTAAAAATACATTCACATTGAGAAAGATCTGTTACACTATTATTTCTAGATTGGGAAAAGATTTGGACAAAAATGTCAAATTCATAGGTTGGAAGCAGTCGTAATGGATTGTGCGAGTTGACTTGTGTGGTGATCGACCTATGTGTGGTGCATTTAAAGGCAGTGGCACTATGGCGGTGACTTGATGGCTTTTTTGTGGTGCCGATGGTGTGTGAGAGTGGCGATAGGTAGAATGGGTTGGATAAAGAGCATTGTGACCAACTATTGGATAGCTGTGACTGATAAAATAAATAATATGTGGCCTAAAAAATATGTGATTTGTGACTTATAATTATGTTTTCTTGATTGTAAAATAAGTTGTAATATATCTTATAAAATGATACATGCTACAAATCATAAATTACATATCATTGGTCCCAAGTTCTATGTCACCGATCATATCACATTTAGCATTGATAATTGGTCACAACTTGATATATAGATTATCGCTTTTAGGTCACTGGTCATGATCACATGTCATTAGTCACATGTCACATTTTGAATTGACTCCAAGGCCACTGTTCAATTAAATTATAGGTCATATTCTGCATTGATAATTGGTCACATGTGACCTCTTAAATTTTTTGACCTATAATTTAATTGAATGGGTCATAGTCACAATGACACAATATTGTGTGACCACAATCACATCTAATCACAAACCATAAAGGCCACTATCACGTCAAAGACACAATTATAGGTCATAGTTACAAATTTCATCGCAAATCACACTTTATGTAGATAAGAAATTATCAATCAATCTTAAATTATCAAATTAAAAGGTTACAATCACTTATTTAGTCACAAATCCTTTAGTAGGTCACAAAATAAATTACTTAGTTAACTAGTCACATACACTATTCACGTCACCTCATCTCATCTTATTCCACCACCGTCGGCACCACCAATAACCACCACCTCCTCCTCCTCTACCTCCATTGCACGATTAAATCAAGAGACTAAGAGAAGACGTTCTTATCTTAGGTCCTTTTTGCCAATATAAGCAGAAAATCAAATAAATGAATTAAATTTAAATATAACCACTACAAAACCATGAAATACCAAATTTGGCCCTTTCTTTTCCATCTTATCGTTTCCACATATGCTTGGATTAATCTCGATTTCGATTAAATATTGTACAATAAATACATTATTTATATACCGGTGTAATGCTCCGAGATCTTTTTCATCTTTATTAATTTATTATAAAAATAGGTTCGAGGTGTTATCAATATTTTCTTTGTCTAAATTAAGTGGAAATATCGCTTTCATTAAGTGTTGAAAATGCATAAAAATAGCTATTAAATAATGTGCACAAAATTTAATATGAAGATGTTCTTTAAATAAAAGTTTGACAGTTATCTTTTCTAGAAAATTTACTTGACAACCCTATAAGTATCACTCGATCAATCTTCCACGCGTCCACACGACATGTTCTAATATGAAATTTTAATAAGAGTGTGTATTTCGAAAACACTCAGTAAGAATATGTATACATTCTTATTCACATGATATAAATATAAAGCTAACGTAACCTTCAAGGAATTCAAAAGGTTGGTGACATAATTCAAAATCAATGAGGTTACTTATGACTTAATTAGGTTAATTATTTT
>NW_019239011.1:0-1874 GCF_002742605.1 Olea europaea var. sylvestris
TTTTAAAAAAAAAAAAAAAAAAAAAAAAAAAAAGGTTTTTTGCATCTACCAGCTCTAAAATACTAATCATGTCGTTAGCAAAATATCAAGTTGATAGCAGCGGTATCCACATAAACCTTTATTTGATATTGTTAAGATTTGATGTCCATCTTAATAAGGTCAACCTTATTAAGAGGAGTGATCTAAAATCTATTTAAGTTGGTCAACATTTCAGTATTTAACCGATGTGGAATTTATTTCCTTAACATGCCCTTGCAAAATAATGGCTCTTTTAGAGTAGACAAATCTTGAAATCCTTGTGCTCATTTTTGAGATTTAATCGGATCGAATAGCTCGTTGAAGTTTACTGAGCTCTGATACCATGTTAAGATTTAGGGTCCATCTTAATAAGGTCAACCTTGTTAAGAGGAGTGACCCAAGATCTATTTAAGTTAATCAATATTTCGATATTTAACCGATGTTAGATTTATTCCCTTAACAGATATACTTTGATTGAAGTAAAAAGAAGAAGTACCAGCATATTTATTAATTCCACTAATACTAACCACTGTTAATAACTTAAACTAGGAGTCTTAAGCATCGACATTTGCTTTTTGTGATGACACGGTAGACTAAGCATTGGTATTGGCGACCTTTGAAAATTCTTACCGGATCTTTGGGAATACATCTCATACATTTCACATGACCAGAGTTTCAAAATTTAGTGTTTGAAATTTGAGTTATAATAACTTTTGTAACCTCTAAATTATACCTATAGTCCATTATATAAGCTAACGGGAATAACATAGGCAAATCCATCCTTTATTTATAATCTTAAATTCCATCTTATTATGATGTCAAAAAAAAGGGTGAAATTTAATGCTTTCTAAATTATACCGATAATGCATTAGTAGCGTCATAAAAAATTACCAAAATTTTGCGAACACGAGCTCGGCTTGATTGGGAACGCTTGGCTCATGCCCAATATTAGTGTTTGGTTCGGTCCATAAGTTTGTGGACCTATGGGCTGAGCTGAACTTGTCCACAAGCCGATCGTCAATTTATTTTTTTATTATTTAAATTAATTTATATTAAATTTTTTTTGGATATTTAGTAAGTGAAATCGTTGGGTCCAAATTTAATTATGGAATTCGGGTTCGGTTCGGTTTAATTCCACTATGTTCTCAGGTTCTATACTGTAATTAATTTTTTTTAATATTTACAAAACTACATTAATTCAACTAATAACGTGTTCAATCTTAGCTCTTATAAAATAACACAGTCCAATCTTATGTGTCTTTTGCATCACTTTTTGCAGAGTTCTTCATAGATTTAATTGTTATAATTACAGGAAGAGGAAGATAGGTAGCTTACAATAATTAAGATAGGCACTATTGAGCTTTAGTTCGATTTCTACAGAACGGTAGAAATGACACTACGGTAAAATAACATATTTTGGTAAAACTTAAGTCAATATGATTAAGTTGGGCTTGGATTGAAAATTAAAAATAGAAAAATCATATTTTTTGATTTGGGCTAAATTCATTAGTTAGCATATTTATTTAAACAAATTAAAATAATTCGACCTATTTAATAAATTAATTAAGAAAATTAGGGAGATTCAATTCTTATTTGGTTCTTCGGTTCTTGATTTATAATCGAGAATCGAATCAAACCCATCGATTTTCGATTCAAATATCCGTTCGGTTATTCAACTTAAGAAGAACCACTCAATTCGGTTCAGTTTGGTTCGGGAGTATTCTCCAACTCTTGATATAACAAAAATAAAAATGGCTAATATTTTATACTTTCATAAATATGATAGAAGTGAGAGAGAACTTGGGAACTAGTAGAATAATATAACTCCAATAATGCATTGATAGCGTCATAAAAAT
>NW_019239012.1:0-1874 GCF_002742605.1 Olea europaea var. sylvestris
GTTACTCACTAGTATAACTGTTGAATTTTGAAAGATATCGAGTTTACACTGAATAATGTACAATATTTTTCAAAGTTCAGTGAGTAATGTACAATATTTTTCAAAATTTAGTGAGTAATGTACATCATTTTTCAAAGTTCAGTGGTAAAAACTCGACACTTTAAATTTCAGTGAGCAATCGAAGACATGGACCTAAATTCATTGACCAAAACTCGACATTTTTCAAAGTTCAGTGGCCAAAACTCGACATTTTAAAGTACAGTGGCCAATCAAAGAAATGGACCTAAGTTCAATGACCACTGGAACAATTAACTCGTTTATGCATCGAGAAAGGAAAATTGTATTATCAAGGAATGTGTTGTATTTTTTTTTTCTACTTACATCTAGATGGAATACTTATATGAAGGTGAAGCCCCAATTTCCACCGACCCTGATTGTCTTATTTTCTCATTAACTCCTTTTGAAAGTTTTTTTTTTTTTTTTTAAATTCTGATTTGTGTGAATTTTATTTTATTTTTTCAGCATATGGAATAGCAACTCTTCAATTGATCGAACACCGAAAGCGGCACTGCCACTGCCACTGCCTACACTATGAGTTGCTTATTCTCAGCGTCGAAATTTTTTTGCCCACGCTCAACTAAAATCCTAGCTCCGTCCCTGAATGCAATCCATCTTTCTTAATGAGTCATTAAAATTTTAAAATAGTTGTACCATCATCAAATAATAATAACCTATTTTACCATTTTTTGATAAATTGTGGTTGGTTTTATAGATAATTTACAAAAGGAAAAAGATATTTTACAAATAAGACATGGAAGATTTTTTTTTTCCAACATAAAAACAAGGCATTTAAACTGAAAAACAAAATTAAAACAGAAAGCATGAATAAATTGCACCACACACATTTTAAGAAGGTTATTTTCTAAAGAATAAAGCTACTTGTATAAAGTTAGGTTACAAAAGTTGGGTTACAAAGTCTGTTGGAAAAATTCAGGCCATTGATTTCAAATAATTTGAAAATCTGTTTTTAAAATGATTGGTGTGGATGTGATTTTGTCATCCAACTTTGTTATCTTTATAAGTGTAGCATAACTCTTTTATAAAATTTGTGAAAGTGCATGGCGTAGACAAGTACATAACACGGTACTAAAATTTTGGTGTAAATCAAATTATGCACTTAAATATAATTATGAGATAAAGACATATCACACTTCCCACTTCACCATTTCACCATCATATGTAACCTCCTCCTCCTCCTCTTGAGTAACTCAAATTTTGGTATTACTCCTTTTACACCTTTTATCATTATGAGATAGTTTCTTTGAATGTCAACAGAAACTTGAACTTAAAGAAAGAGGCAGAAAGATGTAAGAGTGAAACATGTAATGCATCAACAAAATGATAATTGATTACATTGTCCATCACAGGTCGAAGTTCATCAACATTGTACATCAACTTTTAAAAAACTGGAAAAAGTCACAAAAGAAATTCATAGACGAAAAACTACAAATCATGTCAACCCCTTTCGTTTATTATGACATTCGACATTTGCATTGCCTTTTCATATTGTCACGATTATCTCCACATCTTTTTCGTGAGTTAATCGACACGTTGTTTCAAACATGCAAGCGACATTATTTTCTAATCCAGTTAGCAAATGATTAGTAGAGGAGTTGCCAACGGAACTTGATTCACCGGACATTTCACCCTCTTTTACCAACTCCCAAAATCCACATTTTTTGCTATAATACTTGAACAATTTACCTTTGTTGTTTGGGTTCTTTACCACTACAAAACACTTCACATGTACAGCTTTACACCACGGGCAAGGGGCCTTATTTTGACAATCCACAAACAAGTGACCGCTTCGTCTA
>NW_019239013.1:0-1874 GCF_002742605.1 Olea europaea var. sylvestris
TTGGCTAAAATTTGACTGGTTGATCGGAAACAAAAATCGCGCCGGGGGTAATTTCGTCATTTTTCTCGACTGTGTCGGAATTGCCTGAAATTTGACAGGTTGATCGGTAGCAAAAATCGCACCGGTGGCAATTTCGTCATTTTTCGCGACAGTGTCGGAATGGTCTCAAATTCGACAGGTTGATCGGGAAGAAAAACTGCGCCGGGGGTAATTTCATCATTTTTCGCGACTGTGTCGGAATGCGCTAAAATTTGACTGGTTGATCGGAAACAAAAACCGCGACGGGGGCAATTTCGTCATTTTTCGTGACGGTGTCGGAATCGGCTCAAATTTGACTGATTGATCGGAAACGAAAATCGCGCCAAGGGCAATTTCGTCATTTTTCGTGACGGTGTCGGAATCGGCTCAAATTTGACTGATTGATCGGAAACGAAAATCGCGCCAAGGGCAATTTCGTCATTTTTCGTGACGGTGTCGGAATCGGCTCAAATTTGACTGATTGATCGGAAACGAAAATCGCGCCAAGGGCAATTTCGTCATTTTTCGTGACGGTGTCGGAATCGGCTCAAATTTGACTGATTGATCGGAAACGAAAATCGCGCCAAGGGCAATTTCGTCATTTTTCGTGACGGTGTCGGAATCGGCTCAAATTTGACTGATTGATCGGAAACAAAAACCGCGACGGGGGCAATTTCGTCATTTTTCGCAACATTGTCGGAATGGGCTAAAATTTGACAGTTTTATCGGAAACAAAAATCGCGCTGGGGGCAATTTCGTCATTTTTCGCGACTGTGTCGGAATGGGCTGAAATTTGACAGGTTGATCGGAAACAAAAAGCGCGCCGGGGGCAATTTCGTCATTTTTCGCGACTGTGTCGGAATGGGCTGAAATTTGACAGGTTGATCGGAAACAAAAAGCGCGCCGGGGGCAATTTCGTCATTTTTCGCGGCTGTGTCAGAATGGTCTCAAATTCGACAGGTTGATCGGGAACAAAAACCGCGCCGGGTGTAATTTAGTCATTTTTCGCGACTGTGTCGGAATTGGCTAAATTTTGACTGGTTGATCGGAAATAAAAATCGCGCCGTGGGCAATTTTCTCATTTTTCGCGACTGTGTCGGAATGTGCTGAAATTTGACAGGTCGATCGGAAACAAAAATCGCGCCGGGGGCAATTTCGTCAGTTTTCGCGAATGTGTCGGAATGGTCTCAAATTTGACAGGTTGATCGGGAACAAAAACCGCGCCGGGTGTAATTTCGCCATTTTCCGCGACTGTGTCGGAATGGGCTAAAATTTGACTGGTTGATCGGAAACAAAAATCGCGCCGGGGGCAATTTCGTCAGTTTTCGCGAATGTGTCGGAATGCTCTCAAATTTCACAGGTTGATCGGGAACAAAAACCGCGCCGGGGGCAATTTCGTAATTTTTCGCGACGGTGTCGAAATGCTCTCAAATTTGACAGGTTGATCGGGAACAAAAATCGCGCCGGGGGCAATTTCGTCAGTTTTCGCGAATGTGTCGGAATGCTCTCAAATTTCACAGGTTGATCGGGAACAAAAACCGCGCCGGGGGCAATTTCGTAATTTTTCGCGACGGTGTCGAAATGCTCTCAAATTTGACAGGTTGATCGGGAACAAAAATCGCGCCGGGGGCAATTTCGTCATTTTTCGCGACTGTGTCGGAATGGGCTGAAATTTGACAGGCTGATCGGAAACAAAAATCGCGCCGGGGGCAATTTCGTAATTTTTCGCGAATGTGTCGGAATGCTCTCAAATTTGACAGGTTGATCGGGAAAAAAAACCGCGCCGGGGGTAATTTAGTCATTTCTCGCGACTGTGTCGGAATTGACTAAAATTTGACTGGTTGATCGGAAACAAA
>NW_019239014.1:0-1874 GCF_002742605.1 Olea europaea var. sylvestris
TGGCATTGTCTGAAAATAGGAATCAAACGTTGTTTGATCACAGTCACTTGATACAAACACGATCTCGAAGTGCTCATCACCCTCAACAGCCAGCTCTTGCTTAATCTTCCCGTAGATAGAAACGAGCTTGGGTGTAAATTTGACGCCGGGAAGGCACCATTGAGCCGAGAAAAAGAGTCCAACCGTTTTCCCCGTTAAAGAAGAGACAGGAACCTGGAAGAGCACCCAGGGAAAATGTTCTTTCATGTGTTGTGGTAAAAAAAAAAAATTCCTCTAAATCTGCTATTACACCAGATCATACTTTTTTCCTAAACATGCACTGCAAGTTATCTTCCATAATAAGGACCAACAGAAACGCAGCCTCTCTAATCGCCCAAACCTAGCTACTGCTCGAACATGATGACTAGACGACTACAAATTCAGCTTTTGCAATAATCCGAAGTGACAAAACAAGAACAATTGCCAAAGATTATGTGAATTACAGTAGACTGGGCTTACTTTCAGTGTCGAATGGCCCAGGAGAAAATCTCTTTCACGGTTGGCTAGTAGATCTTTAAGAGTCTGATTTTTGTGCTTGTCTCTCTCTTTCTCCAGCAATTCTTGCAACCTCTCTTCAGTAAATGGATAAGCTTGTATCCCGTAGCGATAAATAAGGTCGACCCCATCTCGAATTGCAGTACCTTCTTTTATGTTTGGTTGAAGAACAATTAGAGAGGGTATCCCTTCAATATCAAACCTTCGATTCAAGGATCTCTTCGTCTCCAAATCGGAGAATGGAACTGCAAGCCATGGCATGCAAGCATGATAATTATTGAAGGCGTCCTGATCTTCGTCAGATGAGACAAAGACTATCTCAAATCCAGGATCACTGTGTTTAAGTTGCTCGTAAGAATTGGCTAGTACTCGAGTGAACTCTTGACAAGGTGGATACCAGTTAGCTGAAAATAAAATGCCAATAACTTTGCCTTCAAGGTCAGAAATTTTCACCTGCCTCAAAACACAGTCATTTCAGCCATTTCAAAACAAGAAATCTATAGCCATAGAAAGCTTGACGATACAAGATATAGCCATTAGTGGTCAACTACATTCTACAGGGCCAACAACTTTTATCAACATTTTAGTTACACATTTCATTAATTTTTATCAAAATCCATTAAAAAACTGATTTTTAGCTAAGCACAGAGATATCAATTTCGCTATTCGAATGCACGGGAGCACATGGACAGCAGATGGCACTAATTTGGGACTTACAGCCAGGGCGTTAAACAACAAAAGAAAAATCAAGTTTCGTCCTCGATAAATTTGGGGTCGGCTATATAAATCTCTCTCTCTCTTTTTTTGGGTCCAAATGGATCATTAATGCTAGGGCTACCAGAACAAGATGGCTATACCTGCACTATTCAATTTGGTTTTAAGGGCAATGAAAGGTAAATCAAGAATTAAAAGTGAAAATGCACATCCTATTTGTTGCTAATGATGACGAAATTACAAAACTAACAAAAGGAAACTTTAACTACATGATCTAAGTAGACAGAAAAAGATAACATTAAGGAAGAAAAATAAGCTAAAATCTTATCCATTCTAGTGTCCAGTAGTAGATATCAAACGTAATCTAAAAAGTAGACCGTGAAAAAGATTATCTGGCCTGCTTAACTACATTTGCACTGCAGCCGATATGAAAATCTTGGGCTTCTTTACTGCCTTCCACCTTCTAATAAAACAAGGAAATGTATCAAAGCTTGCCATGCCAGTACGCTTTAGTCACTTATTGGCACAATAAACAAGCATAAGTCTGTGAAAATAGAAAAATTCTCATGTAAAATAACGTAAAACTGAAACAAGGACTATGGTCGTGTCATATTCGAAAACTTGGA
>NW_019239015.1:0-23805 GCF_002742605.1 Olea europaea var. sylvestris
GTTGAGAGTAGCTGAGGCCCTCAAGTGAAAGTATCATGACAAATGGCCGAAGCCTCGAAGCTGATGCGCGAGCCTCTGAACCACAAGGAAACATCATCCATGGTCACTTCTCCCAAGAGATCGCCTACACAGATCTTATTCGAATGATTGATGGAACTTTGTCATAAGCATAAAGGTCAAGTCGTGTCATTAGCATGGAGGCCCTGCACAAGCAATAAATGCTCCGCAAGCTAGCAAGTCAAGCCCCATACCTAAGAAAGGATGTTTGAACTAAAGAGATGAGGCCACGTGCCACTTCATCCAAGGGCTCCCATTTCATATGTACTACTATAAATATTTCCCTTGTGTAATATCAAAAGGTTAATGCAAGAATCAATGCAAAGAACTACATTTGCTCAACTCTCTCTCATTTTACTTGCAATACACAAATCGAGTTGATACACATTTACATATACATTTATGAACACCGGTTGGTAATTATTATACAATTAGATTACGAACAACCCGCCGGATTCCGAACGTCACCGTCTTGCGTCGTTGGGCTACTCCCACGCCCTTTGAACCGCTCATTTTAGACCGTCCACGTGTCTTAGCGTGTTGGACATTCGTCCACGCAAGCGCGGGTGGGACCGGCATCTGTTGGCGCAGTTTTTGGGATCAACACTTTTCACAATCGATTCTTTCTTAAATACAATCGCAGTTGAATCTCTTAGAAAAGGGCAATAACAACAAACCTTATCCTAGGTAAGGGCTTTCAAACTCACTTCCTTAGATCCTTAACTTGTATACACATTGAGTTCTGAGGCTTAATCTTATCGTCTTACCATGTCTTGAACGTTTAGATCCATGACACCGAGAATATAAAATTGACACTCTACTGTTCATACAAGATATGGCGAGTTAGCCCTCTGGGGCATAGCTCAGTGGTACAAAGGGCAGGGGTGAGATTATCTCACGCCTTACTGACAGCCGTAGTGTGGGAGGTTCGATTCCTGAGACATGGAATTAGACTCTTTGTAGGCGCAGTGTACTGACAGCTCTTGTTCCCTGGCCGGTTGGGACATATCCTGTGATTTACCTCCCTCACAAAGCTCTAAGAATGGGATGGTGGGGGCCCTCAAGGTTGGGGTTCAATCTTTTTTTTTAATTTTTTTTAATTTTAAGATATGGCGAGTTAATGGGCTGACAAAGTAGTGAACTTTGAACAACAATCAGCCCACTTACATATTGGGGCTTTGCATGAAACCCAAACCACGTTATTGCATGACACTTGTATAATTATTCTGGTTCAATATTTTTAACCATTTTAAGGCATAGCTATTAAAACTAATTCAATGGGAAAGATTCGAACATATGCTTCCTTCAAGAAATATGGAACCCTTGACCACCACGACATTTGGTGGCTAATAACATCAAATGTAACAGAAATATATATGTTTGAGTTTATAAATTAATAGATATATTTGATTTTTATTGCAGTCACTGGCCGTTAACGATCAATGGACACTCTAGCTCACTAGAGATCCTGGATTTGTTACTTCTAGAAGTGCTAACAGCCACATGACCTAGCACATAATGTCAATTTCAACTTCAACATTGTCATCAAAATCCCATGTTTACGAAGTATGGTTAGTTACTGGATATTAAATACCTATTTGATTAAATGTTTTAGAATATATTTTGTGCAGGTAATATTTCCGGGTAATGTTATTTGTCTCTAATAGGATTACTCTCATAAGAAGTGAAAAAGTGGTGTGGAGTGAAATAATAAAGGTCATTTAAATGTGTAGAAATGAAATTTGTGACAACTGATGTTAAACACCTGTCTATGTGACAGTTCATGATAAATCCAATTAAATGAATCTCATATCAACCCATTTAATTATAGTTACCATACAATGACCAACTTCATACCATACAAGCGAGTGTTCTAGTACCATTGGTGTTGGACAACATTATTCTTATTGACTTTATCATTTATTTTCATATTACATATGGGGGATTCCTGGTGAAAATAAATAACATTGCTCTTTTAAAATTGAAGCACGCAAAGTGACAAATGAGATAACAACGTATAAATAGTATTTCTTATTTTATTATACTTTCAACATTCACTGAACTTTAAAATTTTCTTGAACAATCACTGTACTGACAATGTTGTTTTCAACAAGTCTTAATATTTATCAATAAAATTGTACAGATATAAATTCTATTTCATTGCTATTTTTTCTTTATACTAAAAAGAAACTTAGGCCCCGTTTGATTGCACGAAATTTTCCATGGAATTTGGAATTCGAATTCCAACTTCCACTTTTGGCCTGTTTGATTGACAAAATTTTCCAGGGAATTGATTTTCCATGAATTTCTAGGTACAACACCTTAAAGCGTGATTTTCCACCTTTTTTTTTCCTAGGGGATAGGTGGTTTTTGGTTTTCCACCTTTTTTTTTATTTTTTATTTTTGCTTTTTTTATTTATTTTTTAATTGTTGGTAATGGGAACAAATTTTAGGAATAATTGTAAAAGAGGATATCCCTGAAATTGACAATTTCCACGTAAAACAAAGTCAAACGAACATCAAAAAATACTTTTACTTCAACATTTTCCACGTGAAAAATTTATACAATCAAACACAATAATTTACAATTTCCATGAAAACAATTTCTAGGTAATTCAATTCCTTGGAATTCATTTTCTTTTCCATGTAATTTTCCTACTTGTAAGTTTAGCATAAGCAATTCACATATTTTAGAGGATTCATAACTTATTGTGCAATTTTTATCTACATATTTCATATGACTCACTACTTATACACAGTAAAAAAAAATTTATATCCTTTGTGTTTTTAGAGTCGAGGTCTGTTGTCTAATTTGCATTGCTCCGCTTAGGGCGGGGTTGGGGAGCATGATCATCCCCAATTCTCATCATCGTTTGGAATCTTATTATTATTGTTGTTATTAAGTTTAAATGGTATTAAAAAATAAATTAAGAAAAAAATAATTATGGTAAGCAAATGAGAAAATTTTAATCCCGATCTTGCAATGCCTCTCAATTATTTATTATTATTTTTTTTTTTTAGGGGTGAAAGCCGAGCAGTGCTTGTTTAACTATATCTAGTCGACTTGAAATCAATTCAAAATAATTACAAAACATTCTCAACCTTCATGAACTTTTAAAAATGTGAAAGTATTCAAAACATAGGCTCGGTTTGAGCCACAATTTTTTTTCAAAAAAAAATACAATACACACAAGTTCAAAATTTTTTTCTCATTTTTTAACCACACGTTTTCCATCAATCTACTATTCCAAAATACATTCTTTCAAAATAAGATAGCTCAAAACGCTTATATGCAATGTGTTGCTTATTAGTTATTATCTGCACTAGATCTAAGGTTTTTATTATGAAGGAAAAACTTCAAACATGTAATAACCTCGCACAAGAAAATAAATAAATAAATTAAAAACCACCCTTTTAACCTAACGTCCTTCTTTGCAAATTTCATTTGATGTAAACCACTTGCCAACTTCTAATTCTCCACATGTTCCTAATAACGTGTCCGAGCCCTCGATCAATTTTATTTTTATGTCATTTAAGTATCTGCAAATTTTACTAGATTCACAACAATTTTAAGTATTTTTCTTATTTACCTAAATAACTTTGAGAAAAATTACATAAATGGATTTTTATTATATATTTTTTAATTAAACAATATTGTTATACAATAAACGCAAAATAATCCATCAGAAAGTCATATTTGATCAAACAAAGCTCTAAAAAATTCTCTCTCTATCGATCTCAAACAAAATAGGAGAGAAATGTTGAATTTCTTAGCAAATTTTGACAGAAAAGTTGAGAAGTTTGGAGGCCCTTGGTCTAGGTGAAAATTCATTTAATCGCAACATTGTTGGCTTCTATTAGTTTCTTATCTTCGCTCAAGAATTCGAACCTTAGATACAGCTTTTTGCCCAGGAAAACTTGTAAGTTCAAAGGGTAGCCATAATTTCTTAAGGATTGCGAGGGATGGTTCCTAGGCAACATCGTAAGTTTTTCATTGGAAATAACTTACAACAACGTGAAAAAATCTAATAATAATGTAAGTTCTTCATTATATGCTTACGAAAAATAAAAATAAAAATAATGTGAAATGACTTACAAAAATGTGAAAAGTGGTGTAGCTCCACGTTGATATAGATTTTTTGAAAATAAATTTTATTCAAACTTATTTTTAATTATATGATTTTTTTAAATAAAATAATTTTATACAAGGATTCATATATATATATATATATATATATATATATTTTTTTTTTTTTAACCACATATTCTTCAAAATCTAATTTTTCATAAAGTCTATTTTCAAGAAAATCTACTCAACCACTCGCCTGTAGAAACTAGAAAGATTAAGGGATTTAATTTTGACTTTATGAGTTAAGAAGTTTGGATGAATTCAATATCTATAAACTTGAAATTAAAATTTCTTTCATTTTTTGGGTATTTATTAAAGTTCCAATTTGTATGAATTAAAATTTAGGTTTTAGTCTGAGTTAAAGTTGACAATTACTTTTAATCTCATTTTTAATGGGATCTACAACTTTTCAATAACGCATTTATCGGCTGTTAACAAAATTTATTGAAATTTCAACTTCAATTCCCCACAAAAAGAGAGCATAGACTTTTATAGACAACGAAAAGTCTTTATAAGTCGTGAAAATATTCAATTCAAACATTTCAAATTTTTAGTGACCTCGACTTATATGTTATTGTGTTTTGAATATCAACGGGGACATCGATTCGAAAAAAGTGAAGGATCAAGTGTCAAAAAGTTCAAACGGGATCAAATCGGATGGAATAAATAAATAAATAAAACACGAACAATAAAATACCATGAAACGTCTTTATCGACTTTTAACAAAATCTATTGAAAAATCGATTTCAATTCTCCACCAAACTAGGGCATTGACTTTTATAGACAATGAAAAGCCTTTATTAGTAGTGAAAATATTCAATTCAAACTTTTCAAATATTCAATGACTTCTATTGACATGTTATTGTGTTTTGAATATCAAACGGGACATCGATTCGAAAAAGGTGAAGGGTCAAGTGTCAAAAAATTCAAACGAATCAAATCTGATGCAATAAATAAATAAATACAAAAACAATAAAATACCATGAATTGGATTTATCAACTTGTAACAAAATCTACTGGAAATTCGTATTCAACTTCCCACCAAACGAGGGCATAGACTTTTATAGACAATGAAAAGTCTTTATAAGTCGTGAAAATATTCAATTTAAGCTTTTCAAATTTTCAATGACTTCTATTGATCTGTTATTATGTTTTGGATATCAACCGGGATATCGACTCGAAAATGGTGAATAGTTAAGTATCAAAAAGTTCAAATGGGATCGAATCGGATGCAGTAAATAAATAAATACACAAACAATAAAATACGATGAAAAGACCTCAAGATGTCGATTTTTTTTCCTGCCTCCAATGAGATGGGATTTCCTGCCAAGATAACGAATCCTGCCATAGTTGCCTCTACATAAGCTTCTTCAAACTAAATTTATCTTTATTAATTAGATTCATTATTTTACAATTAGTCTCGATACTTCAAAAAATAAAAATCAATATGTTAAAATAGTTGCTTTGTTAAACTGAAATAGTTTAAACCTGTCGTAAATGATATTTAACTCTTGTCTGAGCCACATTATTTTTATAAAAATGCATTTTTGAATAGTACATTGATGGAAAATGTGTGATTAAAAAATAAGAAAAAAATTTGGATTTGTGTGTAATATTATTTTATTGAAGAATATGTGGTTGAAATAATGTCAAATCACTGTTTAATAATTTTTTATTTTTATTTTTGAAAAAATGTGAATCAAACCGGCTGTTAATATTATTTGTTAATAATCAAGTTTAATTTAAGTTAATTTGAAAATTAAATAAATGAAAGGATGGAGATGGACATTACAATTTAGTTAGTTATGATTCAATTAGACATATGAAAAGTGGGTTTGATGGACATTTTTACATTTTTTTACCATACCTCTATCCCATATTAAAAGTTGAAAAATTCTACTTGTACATAATTATTGTACATAATAATGTTCATAATGCGATGTGACAATCATTCGGTTGTTGATGTGTAAGTGTGAAATTTGAATTAAAAATTGGATCCAGTGTCATGTATAATTATGGACACCATTATGTAGATAATTATATACATGTAGTACTTTCCTTAAAAGTTTATAAAACTATTTGAGAGAATTGTATCTATAAAAAGCACTATTCCACATTAATAATTTATGAAACTATTTAAGAGAAGCGTATCTATAACATGTCATCCAACTTTCCTTTATGAGCATTTGATTGTAGTTCACAAAGCCGATTAATGAGCTTAAAATGTTTTAAAATAACAATTGGCAAAATCCGTAGAACCCCCACCAGTTCACTGGTTGAATTGTAGGTTTTGATCCCATTAATGAAGTTAAAAATTTTTAAAATAAAATTGGCAAAATCTGCAAAATCGTCACCGATTTATCAGTTCATGGTTGAACTAGTTAGGCCGAGTTTGACAACATTGATAGCCTCTATTTGGCACAGAATTAAAAATCAAAATTTTGGTAAATTTTGATAAAAGTTAATTAATGTATAGTTGAAAAATTGTGGGTTGAACTAGTCAGGCCGAGTTTGACAACATTGATAGCCTTTGTTTCGTAAAGAATTAAAAATCAAAATTTTAATAAATTTTGATAAAAGTTAATTAATGTATGATCAAAAAGTCGTGGGTTGTTTGAAATGTATAATTAATATTAATTATTGATTTTGATTTAAATGTTAATAAAAAATTTTAACGATATCGAACTGAGGCACGATTAATATTAATTATTGATTTTGATTTAAATTTTAATCAAAATTTTTAAGATATCAAACGGGGGCTTAATTCTTTACTTTTTCAATATTGCTTTTCAAAATTCGTTTTGCGAAAGTAGAAGCCAAGGAAAAAGACGTTAAGTAAATCTTTAAAATGATCAGAATTGCGAACGTCCTTTTCAAATGAACGTTATGAAAATCTTTTAAAATGACAGCAGAAAATTTTACTTATAAGCAAATTTATAGTTTTTAAAGTTTAGCCAAACACGAGAGAAAAGGCGGAATAATAAAGATATATTTCCATGCTCACCAACACAACAATTTTTGGGGGCAGAGCGCGTCGGATTGAGTTTTGCCAATTTTCAAACAATAAAAACATTTGAGGGTTTCGCTCCATAAAATCCCCCCCAAATCTTTACCCGAACCATATAAAATTCAAAATTTCACATCCCAGTTTTTGTTCGAATTTCCCCCTTCCTGTTTACTTCATATCAAGTAGCCAGGAATTCCTATTTTTCTTGCCGGGAACAATTACAAAATGGTGCGAACGGTAAAACGGGAGTTGATCGACACTCGAGGAAACAGTACTAGGAGCACCAGAACCAGTGCACAAGAAATACACGAAGCATCAGGTGCCAACGAGAATTGTGATTCTGTGGGAGCCGAAGATAATAATATCCAACGCAGAGTCCTTCGGTCGAAATACCTTACCGTTAAGAATCGGATAAGCGGTAATTTGATTTTCCACGATTTTAGCGATTTCTCTGTTTATTTTCGTATTTTCAATTTTAGGAGCTCTTAGTTTGAATATCCGGATGAGATCATAATGTCTCTGTTTTGTTTGAAATTGTTTAATTATATTACTTTGTATTTATTGTGAAGAAATTGATGAAATCTCGCATTGCACAAATTAAGCATATGGTTGAAGTACCTTTATCATATTTTTGTTTACTGGTTGCAAAGTGAGAACCTCTCGCCCTTGATAAACGTTACTCTGCATTTATTTTTCAGGATTTTGCATGGTAATCCTTGGTGTTTACTGTGAAAATGGGATACCGTCGTTATAGAAATTGAGCTTTTCTACCGTTTTATGCATTTTTTTAAGACTGAAAAATCAACAGATAAGGTTGATTTTCTGCTGTTAAATTGATATCTTCCCATTGATGATTTTTTCTCTTGTTATGCAGATGAGAAAGATTGTATATCAAACGTTGATTCAGATAAGTTCAAATCAATAATTGAAGAGGTTGATAGCTTACATCAGCTAGGTAATGTTGATCTTATTTGCTGATATTTATAACATGAATTTTAAAGGTTTGTTAATGTGCGTCTTACAGTGATTCGAATCTATTAGAAAATTGAGGATACATTTCGGTTTTTCTTAAATTTTTGTTCCATTTGGTTTGCTAGTAAATTCAGCTATCTAGTCAACAGTGTCAGAATCCAACATAGTTGCTGTCATCTTAAAAAATTTATTACGTTTTCCATACATAGCTATTTACGTTCCTTGGCAGAAAAGAATAATGGGAATAAGTTTGTAATATATAATCCTTTTTATCGGGTATAATGAATACTTTGCATTTGTTTAAATCACAATTCTCTTCCTGTTTTAGGAAAGAAAAGTGGTGAATGCTTTTTAAAATTATTTATGAGAAAATTTGAATTTCTAATTTTCTTTTTGATAAGCTGGCACCTTATTTGTCCATTCAAGTAAATGTACTCTTTTTTGAATTTGCACTCATGTTTTTTATATCCTCTGTTCAGTTACAAAACCAAGGGAACAAGTAGCAGATGCAGAAGCCCTGTTTGACATCACAAACACCTTGGTTACCTCTGTGAAAGCATATACCAATGAAGGAGTCACCCCTTCAGATTTTGTTACTTGTCTGCTTAGGGATTTCGGGCAACAAGGTGGTCCGGGTAGTAGCCAAGATGAGGGCAGGAATTCAATACGTTGGAAAGACATTGGTCTAGCTGTCTCTCATGTGTTCAGGAGTGCTTATGGGTGCCGTACGATGTAAACTTCGCTATTATCCTTTCTCCTAGGTGTGTTTTCAAATATATTTTGCCTCAAATTATTGAAATATACATATGTTTCCATATATTTTTGACAGGCTTGGACCTATGAATACTGAATTGAAACAACGCAAGAATGTTGTTCCTAGAAAGCGCTCAAAACCAGTGGAAAGAGCTCAGCCTGAAGAGGTTAAATATATTTGCCTTTTTTCTCTGTGAACTTGTTATAGTCCTTCAAGTTATCATTCAAGCTGGTTATGAAGTGGTTGATTGGAAATGAGAAATACTGATGATCAATCTAATCTTTCTAAAATGAATTATGCATCGACATTGACCCGAAATGAACTTGATACCTACTGCATAAGTATTCAACACGCATGCTGTAGTTTTGAATATTTATTTCTGTATTCTCATTTCTTTCTTCTAATTTCTTAAGTGCGGTGATTACCTATTTTTCTCTTTTGAAAAGAAACAACTGCTCTCGATTGGATCTTCAAGCAGTTGCATTCTAGATGGAAGGAAGAATACACATTGACTGTAAACTTAGAGCGTGTTTGACAACCATTATTGTAGAAAAAAGAATTTTGAATAGTAATTTTTAGGATAATGTATAGTTAAAATGTAGGGAAAAGTTTTGGGTATACGCGTCGAATATTTTATTGTATGAATGTGTTGTTGAAAATGATCATGTAGCAAACCATAAAATAAATTAAAGGGTGTCAAAGAGGCACTTAGTGAAGTTTAATTAGACAGTTATTCTTACTTCCACCTGCAAATTTAGTTTTACTTTAAATGAGAGAGATTAATTGTTTTTCTGACATTTCCTCTAAATTCTGCAGCTTGATGGAACTGCTACTGAGGAGAAAACTGACACCGATAAAAATATGGCAACAATGTTTGATATCCTAAGGAAGAATAGGAGAGTCCATCTTGAAAATTTAATATTAAACAGGAACTCCTTTGCACAGACCGTGGAAAATTTATTTGCTCTATCATTTCTAGTTAAAGATGGACGGGCTGAAATAAAAGTGGATGAGAAAGGCTGCCATATAGTTAGTAAGATTCTTTGTGCATAATTCATGTAGATTCTTTTCTTTCTGGCATTTGTTTCCTTTTTAACTTTGAGTCATTATTTCTTTCAGCTCCAAAGAATGCTCCTGATGCCAATGCAGTTCAAGCTGGTGATGTCTCATACAGCCATTTTATATTCAGATTTGACTTTAGAGACTGGAAGGTACTTTGAAAAGTAGCAGACGAGGTTTTTCCTGTTAGGCACCCAAAAAGTGTCTGTAGTTGTTTATTCTGGAAACTTTGATGACTAGCCTCTTTGTTTTGAGGTCATTCGAAGTCATACATGCCGAATTCCTTTATTTGGTGCAAAAAGATAAATTAGTAGCAATTTAATTTCACTTCTTTACTTGTGTTCTACTCAAATTCATCAATTATGTCACATTATTTTGTAAAATTCAGATATTGCTATAATTTTGTTTTCTACTGTATAGTCTATATTTGCATTTGAAATGTTATATTTGACCTTACCTTTGTACTTAACTTTACTGAATCCAAAATTTTATTGTCTTATTATGTAGTTTAGTGTCATAATTTCAGTTTGAGTTTCTTATAAATTTCTTGTTGCTGTTTAATCAGTTGATGCTGTCCTCTGTTGCGGTGGGAGATGAATTAATGCCACACAGGAATACAGTAAACATATCAAGTAGTACTCAACCATCTTTTGAAGAAGCTCAAGCAGCATTGCCTACTACCCCGATAAGAAAATTGTGCAGGAACCGAGGTCTGGTCATGCAGGAGCACACAGTAGTTGAAGACTCTCCTCAAAGTGGAGATTTAACTGGGGTGGCAGCAATTCGCAAGGGAAAGAGAAAGCTTCAGTGAAAAGGTAACAGAAACTGAATGCAACCATCATTGTCTTTCAAGGAATGCTTCTTGTTAAATAGCTTTTTGGTTGAAGAATATTTTAAAACTGAGAGCTGCCAAATTATGAATGTCTAAATTATAGTTCATCCTTGTATATAAGCTAGTATTATCAGTGTAGTGAAAGCCTGCAGTTTGCATGTAATCCGCTCTAAACTTATTAGTGACTAAATGGACATTTATGTTGAAGCTTGCCATTGTGATATATTGGATGCATATAACTTAAGCCACAAGGTGTGAAGTGACACCATGATTTGTAAAGATTTTAGGTAGGAAGGCGAGTTTAGGGCTATTACTGTAAACACGAGAGCAAAGTGTGTGAGAAATTTTATTTTTCTTTACACATGGCACCATCAATTCTTTTGATTTCCACAACTCACTTTCATATTACTGTCTAGATTGTGCCACTTAAGAGGAATGTCAACCATAATGTAAAGTAAGATGTACATCTATATTAGTCAAATAGGTATTGGGTATTGGTATAACGATGTTGATAACCAGCATTGGTACACCTGGGAACATTGGAGTTCCTAAACTCGTCCCCCCAGTGTTTGTACCGGGAGAGTATGTGGACCCCACCACACCATGAGATGGATATTTTGTCCCAACAGTACTGGTATAGTCGGTGCTGATGGTGGTGCGTCCAGTACCACTGTGGATGCATCGCCACCATGAGTTCCAGTTGAGTAGCTGGTGGTTCTGCTTGCTTTAGCTTCATGCTTCTGGCGCTTGGCCTCGGGGATTTTTNCGAGGCTCGTGTGCATCTTTACGAATTTCTGATCACGTCACGCAGGATGGGTACTGATCCGACGGTTATTATCTTTCTTCAGGGTATGTTAGAAACTTTAATAGTAAAAAATAAAACACGTTTATGTATTTATTTAAAGTTTGTACTAAAATGATGGGTGTAAAGTTATAAATTACTAAAATTATAATGTGATATAAATGAGTTGGGAATAAATAGTTAGTATTTATGAATCTTAAGAAATATATGGTTAAAATTACTTTTTGATTTTGAAATGTAAATTATAAATTACCTCTACACATTATTTATTAATCAATTATTCCAAAATGTATTCTTTGACAAAAAGGAGGCTCAAATAGGCGCTTAATGTATTCAAAATGAATATAGGCTTAAGTATCCCCTATCAGAGCCAAACAAATAAATATGTAAGTACAATATAAATTAGAAAATAATTGTTATTCCAACTAAAAGAAAAATTAATTATGTGTGTATTGGAAATTTTTTAATTTAAAATTTAAGTTTATTATATTTTGATTTTTAAACTACACATTATGTAGAGCTCACCAAATCTACTAATTTATCTGTTATTTATTTTTAATTTATTAAGAGCATGTATGTCTCTTATTATGGGAGAAATTATAGAATTCTGAATGGTATTTTTTAGTGAATGTGTGATTAAAATTTAAAGAAATTTTATTAGTTTGTGTATAGAATATTTTATTGTGTGAATGTGTGATGAAAAATGTTATTATAGCAAACAATTTAATTTATTAAAAGATGACAAATAGGGGCTAAACTTATAAACAAGGGTAATTAATACAAAATGTTCCTACCTTTCATAATTTTTGTGAAAAACGTTTCTACCTTTCGTTTTTTGGTGCATTTCATCCATACCTTTACCTTTTCTTGTGGAAAATATCATTTTCATCAATTTTCTCAATAAAAGTTCTAAAATGACTAATATACCCTTCTATTTAAAAAAAAATACAGAATTAATTGCAATCATAGTTCCAATTTTTAAAAAAGTTCAAAAGAGGAGGTGGAGGTGGAGAATTTTTTTATTTTTTTATTTGGAATTACGGTTGCATTTAGTTTTGTATTTTTTTATTTAAATAGAATGGTATATTAGTCATTTTAAAGTTTTTTATTGAAAAAAATGATGAAAAATATGTTTTGCACAAGAAAAGATAATGATGAAATGCGCCAAAAAACGAACAGTAGGGATGTTTTCCACAAAAATCATAAAAGATAAAGACATTTTGTGCTAATTACCGTATAAACAACTAATCACAAACGAGCAATGAGATTTGATTGTTGGGATTACGATGGCTCCATTACTGATCAAAAACCGTACCACCGGCTGTGGAATTCCGTATCAAATTAAGATAATTGCAAGAAGACAAATGGAAAAAATAAGTAAATTTCTTATAAATAAAAACAGAGTGAGATACATAAGTAATTTATTAATCAAATTTAAGAGGGGCAGGCCAAATATATTTCACGTATATTGACAAGACAATGAACATCGTTTTTATTTATATTTCTTACTTAATTTTATTCCATTTAGCAAATTAAACAATGCCCTTAATCTTAACATGATTTTGGATAATTTTCCCTGTGTCATACCAAATAAGAACTTGCTTATATTACAAGCGAGATCAATTCTTTTCCTTCTGCGTTTTGATGAACACACATCTAGTGCTCGATCTTCACAGGGAATTGTCTTTGTTTATAGACACAAAATTGGACATGAAACATTGGATAATTTTACATGAACATTATCGTATCCATAATGGTGTCCATAATATAGATGTGGAATTCCGTGATTGGAAGGTTGAAAAAATTGTTTTTCAACTCTTCAATAATACTATGTCACTTGTACATTATGGACAATCTTACATTATAATGTACATGTAACATAACCCTGAAGCATTGAGTTCTATACTTTATTGTCACTCTTCTATAATAATTATTAGATTAGGGTTCATAAAATTCTTGCCCCAATTTAATAGACAGCTTGAATATTTTCTTTTTGAAGTTTTCTCAATTGTCAAACAAAGTTCTATTCCCCTCAGGCCTCAGCTATATATATAAACATTCCTCTCTTCTGTTCCCAAGACCACACTTTCCATCAAATTCCCCCTACTTTCTCTGTGTATTAAATTTGCATACAAACGTGTGTGTTCATAGTTAGATTAAAGGGGCCATGGAAAAACAAACTTTTGCCTCAACCTCAAACATGACTCCACCAGCACTAGCCCTGCACAACCATTCTCAAACAATATCTAAAGCCATGAAGCCGAAAATTCGCATAATTCACGTATTTGCACCAGAGATCATCAAGACTGATGCTGAAAACTTCAGAGAACTGGTGCAAAGACTCACTGGAAAGCCCACAAACAGAAAAAAACCCAGAAAAATTCCAAGCAATAAGAATCCAAGAATTTTGCCTATGGCTCCCAATACAGCTGAACTAGCCATCAGAAGTGGATTTAATGCACCAGGATTTAGAGAGAGAATAAAAGGTGAAGAAGAAATTTGGAGAAGTGCAAATTCAGGAGGTGGTTTCTTGAGTGGTTTATCAGAATTTGAGGGGTTCATGCAAGAGGTTAATCAGTTTCCATTGGAAGGTCTTCAAATGGATGCCTATGGAGAATCCCAACTTGCCTAAGATTGGAATGGTGTGGATTAATTATTCAATCTTTAATTAATCTTTTAAGTTTTAGAATCAGATCAATTCTCCATCTTCTTGTAAATATTTAAAATTTACTTGGTTCAAGTTATATCGAGTATATATCCAATTCTCATTTGCATTTGATGGTTACCAGTTTTCTGTTTTAGTTGATTTATTTTGTCGTTGCTCCATTTGGATTTTCTAAGCAACTGAATTATTTACATTAGTTTTTCTCCATCTTCTTTCACTTGGATTTTGCACGTCGGTTTTGTTTCTATATATTGTCTGATATAGTTTTTGCTATAGACTATAGTCAATCTCTCTCTCTCTCTCTCTCTCTCTCTCACAGCCACTCAGACAAAACAAGAATGTAGTTCTCTTTACACAGACAAATAATTGACTATCAATCTGGCGAGACGAATCAAATTATCATGAGAGACAAAAGCTCAAATTCGACTAATTTAAATGTTTAAAATCACACAGACAAAAATTGTTTGACGTGGTATATAGTTGGAATTATGCCGGAAGCCATCTTTTTATTACCATCTTGCCTGCCAGAGCTAAAAACCATGCAGGCTTTGGCCGTTGAGATTACTTACAGCCAGAGAGTCCAAGGAAATCCTTCTGGCGAGGCCCGCTCTGTAATCCACACGTTTCATGGAACCACAATTTTTATCAACTTTTCAACCACAATTTCATCAAAATTTACTAAAAATATGTTATTTTTTTAACAAAATCAAACGGGGGGCATAACAATGGCGTTCTTGCCTTACAACATTAAAACAAGGCTAATTCACAGGTTGCCCGCTCCAGTGTATCCAAACTCGTGCATATCCTTAGCCCTTCGTTATAGACCCTACCTCTCGATTATTTATAATTATCCATTAAAAAAACTGTGATACTTGAAATATTTGATAGTAACGCAACCAATTCTCTCAAAAGCTGCATCTAGTAGGGAAGGCGCAGTTAAGTACTTCATCATTCGATTAGTCTCAGAAGTCAATCATTAGATCTCGATTTATGTTACCAACTGGTGGTGTGATACAATGAATTCTCTCAAAACAACGATGTTAAATGTATAGACAAATTAGCCAAATAGATATACATAATGCCAAATGACAACATTTCATTGGAGTTGGGACAAAAATCAAAGTTAAAACAGCCAATTAGGTGCTGATATGTGTTCAATTTATCGGTACAAATAGATTTATTCCTCCCAAAAATTGCAGGAAGCAGGAGAGGCTGATACATGAATCCTCCTCAACTGCTTTTTGGATCTTTCATCGAAAGTCTTTTACGAGATAGACCGTCCTCGTATTCAAGTGGTGCTATACATCAACTTTATACCTCATTAAATCCTATTTCTTGCACTTAATTATTTAAGTACAGAAGGAACATAGTTGTATTGTATATGACAGCCAAGTCAACGCGACTGAAAAGAATAGATGCATTCACCTACATATACAAAAATACAGGCACGAAGTCAAGTATCCATTCATAATTAGCAATTCATTGTGCTTGGCATCTGAAGCCTAATTATATGATTAAATATATTAATCCAACAGTGTTGACAAAGGCTTAAATTAAGAACTCAGCTTTAAACAAATTTAATCATAATTCCCTTCCATGATAGGGAGGCATTGAAACCATCCCAAACACTATTTATTCATTATAATAAAAATACAATTAGCTTTATCAATATTTGATAACTTCCTATTTGCATTTTACAGGGTCAACCAACCTAACAATGAAAATATATCATGGGAAAATAATAAACATAAAACACATCCAGGATATGTAGTGAACTGGAATGTACCATTAACAAAATTTTAACTTATTTTTCTTCTTTATTAGTTTTAGTAAAATAAAATTCAATCCATCCTATCAAACAAGCAAAATCAACTACTCCCAAGTCTATGCGAATGGCATTTATAAAAATGGAAAGTTTTACAAATTCTTTCAAAGATAGAATAAATCAGTCAATTTGTATTATTACAGAAACAAGAGGGAAACAAAAATGGAGGAAAACGAAAAAGGGAAAGCCAGAGCAGCAGTGTTTTTCTCCCCTTAGTCAAGGTGGTCGAGATAATTGTGATTATACTCCTCAATGCAATTTAAACGCCTTCAACTTTCATATTCTGTTATTGTATCCGCCAAGGGCAATGGTGCGGCATCTAATCTTGTAAGGACTTCAGGTACTCCAGCAGTATCCCTTATTATCTGCATTCAGGGAGGAGCCCAAATATCATTAAATGCCATGAGAAAGATGAATGCATCATGTTCTAACAGGAATGAGAGTTTAAATCATGATTTCAGACTGTTGATCCTTTGATTCAGTAAAGATTTGGCTAAGGATAGAAAATCTTCTTTTTAGATTTTCAAAAGTCTGACAGAGAAATTCGAGAGACATACTATTTTCCTCAAAGTGCTTGTTTTCCTCGATTCGATAGCAAAAAATACAGTATATCACTTTCATGTCCTCTAGCCCTTGTTTGAGCCCCATTCTTGACAAAAAAATAAAAATTGCATTTTTGAAAATGTGTAGTTAAAAAATAAAGAAAAATTTTAAATTTACGTGTAATATTATTTTAATGAAGAATGTGTGGTTGAAATGTGATCAAATCACTGTCGAAGAATGTATTTTGATAAAAATAATGGGGCTTAAACAAAGGCCTAATATCCAAAGCATGAAATAGCTATCCACAACTTGTCTTTGAAGCATCAACGGATCTCCAAAAAGTCGGGATTTACAACTATGAACCCGATAAAATAGTATTATACGCACATTTTTACGATTCTAACGGTATCAAAAGATACCTTTTAAACTGCTAAATTGTTGATAACGACAGCTAAGACTTACCAGGATCTCTTCGTCCAGATAAGAAATCAAAAAAAGCCTCTGAAATGTTCCACCTGAGGTCAAAAGAGTGACTAAGAATAAGTTTAATAAACAAGGACACAAAACTAGAAAAACATTTATCCTCAACATTCCATATATTTCCTTCAAGTAAAGTTACAATAAAATTTCTCATCTTCATATTGTAACTTCCCGTAACATTGTACGGCAATTAAGGAATGAATTATTGTAAAATTTTCCCTTGACCAGATCTATCGGTATTTACAAATTACAATTATTGGTTACCTTATTTAAACTTCATAAACTTTCATTTTTACTATATGAAACTATTCACCACATAGACTGACTTGCGCATCAGGAGGAGGCACTCAGACGTGTAATGTTGCCAAAAGTCACAAAGCAACATCAAAAGATTTTTGCACATTTGAAGTGTGTGGATATGATGACAACAACAACAATGTGCAGTACACAATTAAAACATACACGGACTTGTGCCTATGGAAGAAGTTTAACCTTTTTTTAAAATTACACTTACAAATGAACAAAAATAGAAAGCCACAGATATCAGTAATGCTTACCAAGAGGAATCTTGACTCCACTGGCCATAGTGTCCCTAATAGAAACAGGAAGTTGTTGCACTGTGCTAGCTGCTTGAACAAAAACACTTCTCAATTGTTGAGGTATGTTTTCTTCGTAAATTTTTGGAGATTCAAATATCCCTTCAACATATTCCTCTTTCATTCGCATTGGCCCCTCAATAGATAACCTGGTGGAAAGAATAAAGTTGCTTTCTATCTGCATTTCAACAGGAATATTTGCTAATATACGCAAAACATGATACCAGTCAAATATAGAAAAAGTAATATGTGGTTCTATACTCTTAGTCTTGCTAAGAATTATGATGTATTTAGAGACAGTGATGAAGTTAAAAGTCCACTCCTTTTCACTTCCTCTCACTCTGTTTAAAATTTTAAACTGTTGTCTCCATTCGACTATCTTCTGGATGGGGAAGGGGACGTTAGTGGTTAGGGAAAGAACCTTGGGAAATCTAGAAAAAGACGAAAAAAAATGCTAAACAAAATAATTTTGATGCTCATTATAGTACCAAGGTTGTTATCACTAGTTTTTATCTCATCGATGAATCAGGTTTAAACACATATAAAACCGTCCATCATGCCATAATTTAGAGTTTATATTGTTTACAAATCATTTGATGCTATTCTGACGGCTTATTTACAGTTATGTCTCTGAATCAACTCGTCCCCCTTTATCGGTATGTATTTATGTCTCATCCCACAGATACAAAATATGATAATGGCTTATCTTCTCTTGAAAGAGGAAAAAGGAACATTTGTTCTTACTTCTTAGCACTAAAAGGTTTGTTATGCCTGTTCTCACAGTGAAACAGGCAACCCAGAAACCAAAATAACAGGGTGGTAAAAATTCCTCAAAAATTATTCGATCGTCTTATATTAAGGAAAGGGTTCATGTCCATAAGTAACAAAATATGTAAAGGTCCATTGGAAAAGAAATCTATTACCAAGTTCAATAATTTCATATTTGCAGCAATATTTGCATATTCATCCTTGATCATCACATCCAATTTTGATAAGTTTGCCAATGCTGAAGGAAACCTCCTGCAAAAAACCGAGAGTTGCATCAATATTATAACATAACAGGAGTCTTACAATTTCAATTCAGAAGGGGAAGGTCGGGAAACAAGAAATTGCGTTCTCTAGCTGCAGATTATTTTGCTACTTATCTTCTTCGCCTTATATTTAGTCAGTTGATTATTTTTGAAGAAGTCTGTTGCTCTTCTCCAATATACTAACCTATATCTACTTTCCCTCCAGTTAGTTCTAGTGAGAGGAGAATTCTCAGTTGTATTAGGAGGGAGACCAATCAAATAACACTTAAAAATGAATCAAAATTTATTTTTTGTAATCACTGTAAAACAAACATAAAACAAGATAAAAACTTACTCAAACAAAAAGCGAGCCGCAAGGAACCCTGGGCTTCTCGATCCAAACCACTCAAAATTCCACTGACCTTCTAGATAAGGAGACCTGAAGAGCTGAAAGCACGAAATGAAAATCTTCTGTAGAAGCTGTTATACACCGACTTAACTTTGAAAGAATAAACACATTACGTTGTTGGTCGAGGCGTTGGATTGAGTCGTTCAAGGCTAACAATTCTTTCATTCACGTCAATGCATTGCAACTCTGTTGTTTTTCCTGTGATTAAAGCTTCAAATCCCCCAGCATCTTTGAACTGAAATACATACTATGGTTAGTTAAATAATACATTACTTTGTCCATTAGTCATCAAGGAAAATGAAGATAATTAACACAATTTATTTCCTCAAAAATATCAAACTTCGGATTCTCAGCATGATGAAGAGAGTTATTTCTCAGTACTATATTCCTAAATTTATTAAAAGATTAAGGAGAAATCTAATTGTACGCCATACTATCAGATTGAACTTTTAGGCAAATTACATCGAAAAAAGGAAAAAAAACATTTATCTTTCAAAATTGAATAATGAACACAGAGCACAGGATTATAGATACGCATTTATTAAGAAAAATACAGCAAAAAATAAATAAATACAGAAACCAGACCCAAATTTTCCCTTAAAAAATTACAGAAATGAGAAGCCCATAATTAATAATATAAAATTAGGAATTTCCAGGAAAAAAAGAGTCTGAAGAAACTCACAGCGAGAAGAAGAGATTCTTTAGCAGAGAGCCTTTCCATTTCCTTAGCATAAGCAGCCGAAGGTCCTTGTACAGTCTGCTGAACCATTGCTCTGCATCTTTTGATAACTTTCCTCTTTCTATTTCGAAATTTATCGTTTTTGTTAATTTCAAGAACTGGAAAAAAATTGGAAGAAGGTGAATGTAGTTTGGGAGTAAGTAAAAGGGTTTGAACTGAAATTGAACAAGCCATTGAAAATGGAAATAATACAGAATAGAGAATAGTAAAAGATATGCTGCAGAACTATTGAGACAGGAACTGATTGAAAAAGAGTTAATTTAATTAATGATCACAAAACTTTGTTATAAGTTACTATTTCATCACCGAAATTTAAAATGTAACTCTTTACTCATTAAATTTTGGTATAAATTATTATTTGCTCATCAAAATTTAAAAATTACTTATTGCTAATCCAAATTTAAATAAAGTTATCCATTAATTAGTTATATTATTTCCATGAGTGTTACCTATTGCAAAATTTAATGAGCAATGAGTACTTATATTCAAATTTAAGTGAGCAATAAGTAATCTTGTAAATTTCGATGAGTAAATAATAACTTATAGTAAAATTCAATGAGCAACAAGTAACTTTTAAAAGATCGATGAGCAGTTAGTAACATATAATAAAGTTTGGTGATCATTCATTAAGTTAACTCGATTGAAAAAGAATGAGAAGATACACGCTTTTGCAGTGTGCTGTGACTAATGTGTGAGCATTGGAAGGTTCGCTGTCTCATTTGTGACTGGTGAAGCTGTGGATAGGGGCATTTCCGTCCAAATATAGGATTATAGATTAGGTGGGTATATTGATAGTTTGATGCCATAATTTCTACTATTTTAATTATATTCAAGGCTCTCAATCTTTTCATGTTGTACCATTTATGTTCTTTAACATTTTCTTTGTCTAATTTTTATCGTCAAACTTTCATTTGTTAGCATATCTCATTGTTATGATAATTTATATCAAAATAACCTATTTGAAAAAAATTTGGAAATAGCAAAATATTTTATCGTACTTTTATATTTAATAATTTTAAATATATTAGGCAAATAAGTTTTTATACGCTCTCCAAATGAACTTTTTGAACAAAAATCTTAGCATAGATGATATATTCTAAATTTCTAATTAATGAAAGATTGAAGATAAAAAAAACTCAACAATAAAGTTAAAGACATAATTACTATAATGACAAACTGTGAGGATCTTGAGTGCAATTAAAATATGATGCAACAAGGAAAAATTATAGTCTAATAATAGTGTAAATTTCATATGTGTTCTCTGAGCTTTAACAAAGATTTTCGATTGAGCCTCTAAATTTTAATGTCTCAATTGGTTCACTAAACTTTAATTCAATTTCAACTTTCACCACAATGTCGTATTTCGTCACCTTCGTCCCCAAAATGAATAAAATTGCTTAGTTGTTACTTGTTAACCCATATGATCTTTTACGAAATTACTACGCAGCACCTAGAAACAAAACTAACAATTGAAGGTTAAGAACAATGTGCTTAGATTAAAAGGGTAAAATGCATAATATAAACGCTTCTTCATGTGGTATAGTAATAATGGCACGTCGGGATTACATGGATGATACGTGACGATTCAATTAATTAATTTTCATTGATTTGAAAGGCGTCAGGCGACAGAGTGGTCAAATTTAAAATTTAATTGAAGTTCAACAATCCAATTAAAACTAAATTAAAGCTCAATGACCCCATAAAATCAATTAAAATTTAATGATCCAATTGAAATCTTGCAAAAAGTTCAAATACAACAAATAAATTTACACATATTTATTATGACCAGATTATCTCGTTTACAATTTGATCTCATAATCTTTAAAAGAGCAATTTAATATCATTATTTACACTATTAGTCTTAATAGAAGAGGAGCTAAAAATGTCTTACAAGAACCATTTGTACAACGAAATTGAAACGAAAGAGACCAATTTAGAGGATAAAATTACTACAAGCATTAAAGGTTAGGGGACAAGTATCGTAATTTTCTGTGTTTGAGCTACATTATTTTTAAAAGAATATATTTTGAAATAGTAAATTGATGAATAATACGTTTTTAAAAAATAAGGACATATTTTGAATTTACGTATAATATTATTTAATTGAAGTATTTGTAATTGAGATAATGTCAAATCAATGTTTAAGAATATATATATTTTTTTCCATCGGGCTATGATTACTTTGTAAACGTGTGAACAACAAAGCAGAAAGTACAACATTTTAAACGAATTGAAAGACATTACGCATTTAGAAGTTGGGCCACCCGGTCCGATCCGGATCCGGCTTCATTAGCTGTAAAGGTGAGCAGCATTACATGGACACTGTCCCTGTTGGACAAAATAGGAAAATGCTACTGTCACCAGCTTCTATTTACAGGAATTTGCATCTTGCACGTTATAATTAGTTTTCTTGTTTGCATAGAAAACAATGCACCTCTCTTCGGTGTTCCATGTGAGTGTATTGTATTCTACTTGCTTAAAAATTCGCCTGTCATGTTGTTTTGTAGATTTGGATTTATAAGTATGCTGAATAGTTCATTCTTACAAGTCGGCTTTATATGTAAATTCTATCCAGCAGTGGTTGTTAATTGGTATTAGAGCAAGCACCATTTTTAAGGGATCTGTTGAAAATTTACTTAATCATGCACAATAAAAAATAAAATAAATTTCAAGGGAAAAAAAATCAAAACCTAGGCATATAGTTTACACCACTTCAAAAGTCAGGTGCATAGTTTAAAAATTTAAATTTAAGGTATATATATAATTAATTAAAAATATTTAATAGATAAATATAATAAAATCGTAGTTATACAATTAATGATCATAGATTCATAATTATATATCACAATTTATTTATTGGTCATATATTATCAAATTAATTAGTCATAGATTATTTCGTGGTGACAAATAAATTTTTTTATAGGTCACAGTTTATTTATTAGTCACAGATTTTCAAATTTATTATATTTCAGTCACAAGTTATCAAATTTTAAAATCACGGTTTAATATTTGGTCACAGATAATTAAATAATTGGTTACGCAAACTAGATGGTGTGTCACGCACCGCACCAACACTGCCACTACCACCACCGTCACGTGTGACGACCCTCACCCTGCGTCCGTCGCCAAGCACCACAACACCACCACCATCGTCGCTGCCATCACCAACTGCTACAACTACCTTCGACTGTTGCCACCATTGTTAATACATCCACTTACACCGTGACACAAAATCGTCGCCAGATCCATGTCGTCGTCGTCGTCGCCATCACCACCAGCAGCTCCACCATCACATACATCGCCGCTACATCCTACTCCAACAAACCACCCACCATCTCTACCTCTAATCAACAACCGTACCAACGCGGCCTGCTAAAATCACCATCTCTCCCAACGTACCACACCATAGTTGCGCACAAAGCAGAAAAATCCCTAACACGGAGGTGAGCCATCACCGCTTGCAACGTTGATGCACAAAAAGGAACACGAAGCGACAACGTCCAATACGAAGGAGAATGTTGCTGTGCCTTGAAGATTGGTTAGAGTGGGAAATTTGGGGATTGTGAGATTAGTATGAAAAATGGATCATCTCAATGTGATTCAGTGAAATTTGGGTAGGGACGGCCTTTCGACTCTTCGGCCTCGCTCGAGGCTCGAGCTAAGCTCCATTTTGGGAGGATGGGCCGGGCCCGAGCCGGCCCACGAGCCTTTAAAAAAAAAAAAAAAAAAAAAAAAGAAGACATCTTTGTGTTGATTTTGTTCGAAAGGCCCTTCTTATTCTGATGGCCTGGCCTGGTCAGTACCTAGCCGGGCCCCTTTTTTTGTTCCAACGAATTATAGATAAATAATGATTTATTTGATTTGAAAACAAAAATCCTTTTTATTTATTATATTCAATTGAATATAAAATATTCAAGCAACAACAA
>NW_019239015.1:28985-106767 GCF_002742605.1 Olea europaea var. sylvestris
ATTATAGTACCAAGGTTGTTATCACTAGTTTTTATCTCATCAATGAATCAGGTTTAAACACATTTAAAACCGTCCATCATGCCATAATTTAGAGTTTATATTGTTTACAAATCATTTGATGCTATTCTGACGGCTTATTTACAGTTATGTCTCTGAATCAACTCGTCCCCCTTTATCGGTATGTATTTATGTCTCATCCCACAGATACAAAATATGATAATGGCTTATCTTCTCTTGAAAGAGGAAAAAGGAACATTTGTTCTTACTTCTTAGCACTAAAAGGTTTGTTATGCCTGTTCTCACAGTGAAACAGGCAACCCAGAAACCAAAATAACATGGTGGTAAAAATTCCTCAAAAATCATTCGATCGTCTTATATTAAGGAAAGGGTTCATGTCCATAAGTAACAAAATATGTAAAGGTCAATTGGAAAAGGAATCTATTACCAAGTTCAGCAATTTCATATTTGCAGCAATATTTGCATATTCATCCTTGATCATCACATCCAATTTTGATAAGTTTGCCAATGCTGAAGGAAACCTCCTGCAAAAAACCTAGACTTACATCAACATTATAACATAACAGGAGTCTTACAATTTCAATTCAGAAGGGGAAGGTCGGGAAACAAGAAATTGCGTTCTCTAGCTGCAGATTATTTTGCTACTTATCTTCTTCGCCTTATGTTTAGTCAGTTGATTATTTTTGAAGAAGTCTGTTGCTCTTCTCCACTATACTAGCCTATATCTACTTTCCCTCCAGTTAGTTATAGTGAGAGGAGAATTCTCAGTTGTATTAGGAGGGAGACCAATCAAATAACACTTAAAAATGAATCAAAATTTATTTTTTGTAATCACTGTAAAACAGACATAAAACAAGATAAAAACTTACTCGAACAAAAAGCGAGCAGCAAGGAACCCTGGGCTTCTCGATCCAAACCACTCAAAATTCCACTGACCTTCTAGATAAGGAGACCTGAAGAGCTGAAAGCACGAAATGAAAATCTTCTGTAGAAGCTGTTATACACCGACTTAACTTTGAAAGAATAAACACATTACGTTGTTGGTCGAGGCGTTGGATTGAGTCGTTCAAGGCTAACAATTCTTTCATTCACGTCAATGCATTGCAACTCTGTTGTTTTTCCTGTGATTAAAGCTTCAAATCCCCCAGCATCTTTGAACTGAAATACATATTATGGTTAGTTAAATAATACATTACTTTGTCCATTAGTCATCAAGGCAAATGAAGATAATTAACAAAATCTATTTCCTCAAAAATATCAAACTTCGGATTCTCAGCATGATGAAGAGAGTTATTTCTCAGTACTATATTCCTAAATTTATTAAAAGATTAAGGAGAAATCTAATTGTACGCCATACTATCAGATTGAACTTTTAGGCAAATTACATCGAAAAAAGGAAAAAAAACATTTATCTTTCAAAATTGAATAATGAACACAGAGCACAGGATTATAGATACGCATTTATTAAGAAAAATACAGCAAAAAATAAATAAATACAGAAACCAGACCCAAATTTTCCCTTAAAAAATTACAGAAATGAGAAGCCCATAATTAATAATATAAAATTAGGAATTTCCAGGAAAAAAAGAGTCTGAAGAAACTCACAGCGAGAAGAAGAGATTCTTTAGCAGAGAGCCTTTCCATTTCCTTAGCATAAGCAGCCGAAGGTCCTTGTACAGTCTGCTGAACCATTGCTCTGCATCTTTTGATAACTTTCCTCTTTCTATTTCGAAATTTATCATTTCTGTTATTTTCAAGAACTGGAAAAAAATTGGAAGAAGGTGAATGTAGTTTGGGAGTAAGTAAAAGGGTTTGAACTGAAATTGAACAAGCCATTGAAAAAATGGAAATAATACAGAATAGAGAATAGTAAAAGATATGCTGCAGAACTATTGAGACAGGAACTGATTGAAAAAGAGTTAATTTAATTAATGATCACAAAACTTTGTTATAAGTTACTATTTCATCACCGAAATTTAAAATGTAACTCTTTACTCATTAAATTTTGGTATAAATTATTATTTGCTCATCAAAATTTAAAAATTACTTATTGCTAATCCAAATTTAAATAAAGTTATCCATTAATTAGTTATATTATTTCCATGAGTGTTACCTATTGCAAAATTTAATGAGCAATGAGTACTTATATTCAAATTTAAGTGAGCAATAAGTAATCTTGTAAATTTCGATGAGTAAATAATAACTTATAGTAAAATTCAATGAGCAACAAGTAACTTTTAAAAGATCGATGAGCAGTTAGTAACATATAATAAAGTTTGGTGATCATTCATTAAGTTAACTCGATTGAAAAAGAATGAGAAGATACACGCTTTTGCAGTGTGCTGTGACTAATGTGTGAGCATTGGAAGGTTCGCTGTCTCATTTGTGACTGGTGAAGCTGTGGATAGGGGCATTTCCGTCCAAATATAGGATTATAGATTAGGTGGGTATATTGATAGTTTGATGCCATAATTTCTACTATTTTAATTATATTCAAGGCTCTCAATCTTTTCATGTTGTACCATTTATGTTCTTTAACATTTTCTTTGTCTAATTTTTATCGTCAAACTTTCATTTGTTAGCATATCTCATTGTTATGATAATTTATATCAAAATAACCTATTTGAAAAAAATTTGGAAATAGCAAAATATTTTATCGTACTTTTATATTTAATAATTTTAAATATATTAGGCAAATAAGTTTTTATACGCTCTCCAAATGAACTTTTTGAACAAAAATCTTAGCATAGATGATATATTCTAAATTTCTAATTAATGAAAGATTGAAGATAAAAAAAACTCAACAATAAAGTTAAAGACATAATTACTATAATGACAAACTGTGAGGATCTTGAGTGCAATTAAAATATGATGCAACAAGGAAAAATTATAGTCTAATAATAGTGTAAATTTCATATGTGTTCTCTGAGCTTTAACAAAGATTTTCGATTGAGCCTCTAAATTTTAATGTCTCAATTGGTTCGCTAAACTTTAATTCAATTTCAACTTTCACCACAATGTCGTATTTCGTCACCTTCGTCCCCAAAATGAATAAAATTGCTTAGTTGTTACTTGTTAACCCATATGATCTTTTACGAAATTACTACGCAGCACCTAGAAACAAAACTAACAATTGAAGGTTAAGAACAATGTGCTTAGATTAAAAGGGTAAAATGCATAATATAAACGCTTCTTCATGTGGTATAGTAATAATGGCACGTCGGGATTACATGGATGATACGTGACGATTCAATTAATTAATTTTCATTGATTTGAAAGGCGTCAGGCGACAGAGTGGTCAAATTTAAAATTTAATTGAAGTTCAACAATCCAATTAAAACTAAATTAAAGTTCAATGACCCCATAAAATCAATTAAAATTTAATGATCCAATTGAAATCTTGCAAAAAGTTCAAATACAACAAATAAATTTACACATATTTATTATGACCAGATTATCTCGTTTACAATTTGATCTCATAATCTTTAAAAGAGCAATTTAATATCATTATTTACACTATTAGTCTTAATAGAAGAGGAGCTAAAAATGTCTTACAAGAACCATTTGTACAACGAAACTGAAACGATAGAGACCAATTTAGAGGATAAAATTACTACAAGCATTAAAGGTTAGGGGACAAGTATCGTAATTTTCTCAAAGTAGAAGTAAAAACACTATATGTGTGTTTGATCTACATTATTTTCAAAAGAACATATTTTGAAATAGTAGATTGATCGATAATACATTGTTAAGAAATAAGGAAAGGTTTTGAATTTGCGTGTAATATTATTTTATTGAAGGATGTGTGATTGAGATAATATCAAAACAATGTTTAAGAACGTATTTTTTTTTTCCATCAGGCCTATGATAACTTTGTAAACGTGTGAACAACAAAGCAGAAAGTACAACATTTTAAACGAATTGAAAGACATTACGCATTTAGAAGTTGGGCCACCCGGTCCGATCCGGATCGGGACTTCATTAGCTGTAAAGGTCAGTAGCATTACATGGACAAAATAGGAAAATGCTACTGTCACCAGCTTCTATTTACAGGAATTTGCATTTTGCACGTTATAATTAGTTTTCTTGTTTGCATAGAAAACAATGCACCTCTCTTCGGTGTTCCATGTGAGTGTATTGTATTCTACTTGCTTAAAAATTCGCCTGTCATGTTGTTTTGTAGTTTTGGATTTATAAGTATGCTGAATAGTTCATTCTTACAAGTCGGCTTTATATGTAAATTCTATCCAGTAGTGGTTGTTAATTGGTATTAGAGCAAGCACCATTTTTAAGGGATCCGTTGAAAATTTACTTAATCATGCACAATAAAAAATAAAATAAATTTCAAGGGAAAAAAAATCAAAACCTAGGCATATAGTTTACACCACTTTAAAAGTCAGGTGCATAGTTTAAAAATTTAAATTTAAGGTATATATATAATTAATTAAAAATATTTAATAGATAAATATAATAAAATCGTAGTTATACAATTAATGATCATAGATTCATAATTATATATCACAATTTATTTATTGGTCATATATTATCAAATTAATTAGTCATAGATTATTTCGTGGTGACAAATAAATTTTTTTATAGGTCACAGTTTATTTATTAGTCACAGATTTTCAAATTTATTATATTTCAGTCACAAGTTATCAAATTTTAAAATCACGGTTTAATATTTGGTCACAGATAATTAAATAATTGGTTACGCAAACTAGATGGTGTGTCACGCACCGCACCAACACTGCCACTACCACCACCGTCACGTGTGACGACCCTCACCCTGCGTCCGTCGCCAAGCACCACAACACCACCACCATCGTCGCTGCCATCACCAACTGCTACAACTACCTTCGACTGTTGCCACCATTGTTAATACATCCACTTACACCGTGACACAAAATCGTCGCCAGATCCATGTCGTCGTCGTCGTCGCCATCACCACCAGCAGCTCCACCATCACATACATCGCCGCTACATCCTACTCCAACAAACCACCCACCATCTCTACCTCTAATCAACAACCGTACCAACGCGGCCTGCTAAAATCACCATCTCTCCCAACGTACCACACCATAGTTGCGCACAAAGCAGAAAAATCCCTAACACGGAGGTGAGCCATCACCGCTTGCAACGTTGATGCACAAAAAGGAACACGAAGCGACAACGTCCAATACGAAGGAGAATGTTGCTGTGCCTTGAAGATTGGTTAGAGTGGGAAATTTGGGGATTGTGAGATTAGTATGAAAAATGGATCATCTCAATGTGATTCAGTGAAATTTGGGTAGGGACGGCCTTTCGACTCTTCGGCCTCGCTCGAGGCTCGAGCTAAGCTCCATTTTGGGAGGATGGGCCGGGCCCGAGCCGGCCCACGAGCCTTTAAAAAAAAAAAAAAAAAAAGGCCCCTCTTGACTGCCTCTTAAGGCAGTTGTAGTTGACCTTCTTAAAAGGCATTTTTTTTTTAAAGCAAGCCTAGCCGGCTCAACTCGGAAAGGTCTGAGAGCCGAAAGTTCGGGTTGAGCCTAATTTTTTTTACGGAGCTTTTGGCTTGGGTCGAGCCAGGTCTTGAAAAAAGCTTGAACATTTTACTCAAATTAAGCCCAAGGCTTGAGTTTCGGCTTGTGAGTCGGCTCGACTTGGTTCGGCTTGTTGACATCCCTAAATTTGGGGATTTATGGAGCGTCGGTTGTGGAAGAAGCAGTTGATCGTGAATCTCTCTCCAAAACACATAAATGGCTGTACTGATTGTTGAATTGATAGAAATGTTTCTCTCTCCAATTTAGGCAACAATTATATTTAGGAAAAATATTTATTTAATATATAATAATTAATTAAATATCACCCGAGTTCTGAATTAATAAACTTAACTTCTAATTTTTGAATTGAAATCTCTAAAAATCTGTCAGCCTGTAATTTCCACGAATTTCAATTCCCACCAATGATTCGTTTTGTGTTTAGATAAAAATTATACATTTGTTAAATTTTGTAATCTCCTTTACTTTTCTTGAACCTGCACAATCATGATCTGCAACTCACAATTGTTCAAATATCTAACCTTTAATAAAAATCCACGCAAGAAACAAGAATATAATTATTTTCTCTTAATATTTTCCAAGCTCTAGCAACCTATTAATATAAGTCCAAGTGAGTTGGCCCATCTCTTAAACGTAACTCGATCCAATATTTAATTAATCCAATTAATTAAAATTGATCCATGAATTAATTAATTTGGACATATTTACAAGCAACCGGATTAATTAATTGAAATTCTTGTCAATTAATTAATTAATTAGTAAATCTCATTCTTCTAGTTTTCCTTTTTTTTTTTTTTGTGACCCACTAGGTTTTCGATCATGATGACGTAAATTATTATTTTGCTCTAATCAAAATCGATAAATTAAAATATCCAATTTTAATCTATTACTAATTCACATCCGTCATTCCAAATTAATATCTAGCAACGTGTCAAAACAATATATGTGGCGGAAAATGGCACGTGATATGACAACCAAACTGTTCATTTACCGTGACACTATAATCTCTTCGTCAATATGATCCAATTAATTGCGAGATATGAAAGTGTATCATTTCGATTATCGATTATATCTTTCATCCCACTATTAAGTCAGTGCAAGTCGGGTACTCTTTTTGACTTATGAGTATATCTTGATCAAGAATTTTATTATTGACTTAATTGAATGAAATGTCGATCATAATCCCTTACCATCTAAAAATGATGAATCATATATTGATCATTTACAACCTTTATATAATTTTTTATGTACCCAAATGATGTTGTATTAGTGATTCTTAGCAGCAGCAACATCCATCATCACCAAAATACGATCGTCCCCATATGAAGCACTATGAAGATCTCAAGTTGAAGGACCAATTCCATTACTAAGGATTAGAGATTAACCGTTGACACTTAGATAGTTGTATCTATGTAAAATCTCCTCAACGCGTCTCCAATGTTTTGTTTAATAACAAAATATTCACATGTTCATTTAAGTATCACTACATTTTAACTTGTGAGATCCACAACTTAATTTACAAGTAAGAAATGCCACACATGATGTCACATCTGTAATAACGATATCGGATGGTTTAAGATTTAGTCATATTGTAATTTGTATCTCACAATCACAACTTCTTGTTATCAATAAATTACCAAGACTTGAATATACGAATTTTATTATTTAATTTATTAGAATATTAATTAAATTAAATAATAGATTTGCCATAAATGAAATGCATAAATTATATATTAAAAATGTTTATGTCCAAAATTGATTGGACCTAGGGTATATTACTTACAAGATCTTCATTGCAAACGAGGAGACCTAGAGAGGTAGAAAACTCATTTTGTGAAGTCACCCACCTGAAAAATGTCCTATCATGTACATAGGTTGTGAGGAGGGAAGAAATATAATCCCACTAGACAACAATATTGAACAAAGATTATAGCTTTTTCTCTTCCTTTATGCTATCCCCGCTGCTATCTAACATTTTATACCAAGCAAACTAGGTGTGATATACGCACATCTACATGGCTTCTATAAAGGTTTATGCTCAATTTTCCGGGATGGAAGGAGACAAGAATCACCAGAGCTATTGATCTTCAGCATCACAAAATAATACACGTAATGTGAGTCGTACTTTGAAGCAAAAAGAGCGCAGATTCTCTTTCATTACAAAAGAAAGAAATTACAGTAGAAGTACAATCAGAACAGTTACACAAAGATAAATGAAGTGAAACGAATTTGATGGCATTATCAGGTTGCATAAGAGAAGTGCGAACTTGTACAGCACGTAAAGGGTAAGGACAGTTTGATCTTGGATTTATGCTAAACTCACTCCAAATTTTGTAACATTTTCTTGTGGAACTGGATGGAATCATCCTCCAAATGTCAAGATTTCAGATGATGATCGAGAGTATAGGCATTAATCTCAGAAGGGCTTGTACCGGGCCTGTTGAAAACCACCAGGAAATATGAACAGTAATATGTCAATTTTTCTAGCTTATTTAGCTTCTTTAGTACTGTCTAGTATACCTAACATGCCATGAAGAATATGATTTACATTCTTTACAGGTCAGTATAAGAAATTATACAACTTCTGAACAAAATACTAGAGAAACGTCAATTGATCTCAATAACAGTGCAGGTAAAGTTTAATGATTGTTATCCATGACATGACAGATCTAGCAAAAATAAACAAGATAACGCAGGACAATATTTTCAATTGCAGGACTAAAGCTGTAGCTTTATATACCAATTTAATAATACTTGTAAAGCAAGAACTGTCCTACACTCCTGAACTAACTATATTAGCTTCCATCTCTCATCTAACCAAAACTAAAGTGCAAAAAGGTAAATTGCATATTCTTGGTGATCGTGAGATGACATGAAAACAATTACATGCTTCCAACCTGGTGAGTAACAAGTTTCTTTAAAGTAGCTGAGCAGAACTTGCACTATCTGTATAGAAAATGACAGACAATGTAGTTGTTCTCGATCAACCTTATTTACATTTCCATTTCATTTTTGCAATAAAAAGGGCAATAGAATGCAACTTAAAAGTATTTATCTCAAAGTCGAGATAAAATCAGGAAATGTAATAGTTAGTGCCAAAGGGGGTCGTTTAAGGGAAAATACATTTTTATTCCCATATAACTATTATAATATTTTCAGAAACCATGTACTCATTGACCTTTGTTTCTTATTGTTGAAGTGGCACTATAAAATGTCTCCTCGTTACTAGTTAGAAAAGTAGTTCGCATACCAAAGCTATCTAAAGCGCTGCACCCCAGGCTCCGAACCCTATCCAATTTAAACTTGCCACTTTGTCACTCTTTACCGCGACTTTATTTCTCCCCTTATCTTATCTACCCTCCCACCACCTCTTGGGACCACCACTAATAAGGCTGGACACCCGAAATTTTCAGGTATATAGTAAGTGGAATCGTCGGGTCTAAATTTAATTATTAAACCGTTTAGATTGGGTTACATTCAGTTCGGTTTAGTTCCATTCGATTATCCGATTCTGTACTATAATTAAATTTTTTAATATTTACAAGGTTATATTAATTCAACTAATGACATGTTCAATTGTAGCTCTTATAAAATAACGTAATTCAATCTTATGTATCTTTTATGTTACTCTATACTGAGTTCTTCATAGATTTGAAAAATGCACTATGATAGAATAATAAATTTGGGTAAAACTTAGGTCAATTTGATTGAATTGGGCTTGGACTGAAAATTAGAAATTAAGAAAAATCATATTTTTGGATTTGAGCTATATTAACTAGTTAGCAAATTTATTTTGAAAAAATAAAATAATTTGGCTTATTTAAAATAAATAAATTAAAAAAATAATAGAGATTCGATTCCTATTTGACTCTTGATCTAGAACCTAGAACCGAACTAAATCTGTCGATTCTTGATTTAAATAATCGTTCGGGTATTTAACTTAAGAAGAACCGCTTTGTTCAATTTAGTTCAATTCGATTCTGGTTCGGCCAGTTCGAGAGTTTTGCCCAACCCTAACTACTATCACAATTGTTGTGGAATCCCCCATCACCACCACCACCACAATCGGCAGTGGAGAACCTTTCTAGGAGCCCATCACCATCACTTTAGTTCTCAGGCAGTCTGACTATGATGTGCTTCAAAGATGATGGTGCTGATTTCCAGTTAAAGACGCACTTAGTTTCAATTTTTGAAGTGCTGTACATCTCAGAAGTGGCTGTGGTTTACCCTAAATTTTCTTCGAATGTTCAGGTGGATATCACCACCACCACCACAATCGGCAGTGGAGAACCTTTCTAGGAGCCCATCACCATCACTTTAGTTCTCAGGCAGTCTGACTATGATGTGCTTCAAAGATGATGGTGCTGATTTCCAGTTAAAGAAGCACTTAGTTTCAACTTCTGAAGTGCTGTACATCTCAGAAGTGGCTGTGGTTTACCCTAAATTTTCTTCTAATGTTCAGGTGGATATGGGTATTTAGATCAGTAATAGGGACATAAGATCAGTTAGGCGAGGCACTCATCAGCTAGCTTGTGCAGAATTTTTGGTACTTACTTTTTCTGGTGGCTTTGTTTCTTTCCATTGCAAGTGGTTTTTAAAAAAATTCAACTCCCATTTTCCCACTTTTGATGAGATTTTTAGGTTCCTTTCATATGTTTGATGAACTTTCAAGTGGAAAAGCAAATGCCCAAGGGTGAGGGAGCACTACAACTGTCTAAATACGATGCTTTGCCACAAATTAAATCAATGAAAATTCCAAAGAAACCATCCTGTAACAAATTCTTGTGAAGTACAATCGTAGAGCAACAAGAAAAGGTCAACTAAATAGTTTACATAATTGAGTACTATTGTGTATGTGGCTATTTTACCAGATCAAATTGGCCGATGCTGGAGCGAAGCAGAGTGGAATGAGGGGAGGGGAGCGCACCGACGGCTTCGGCCTTGTGGGTTTTAATTTATTGTTTATTTGTCAGGATGCTGAATAGATTGGGGGTGAGGGGGCAACGTCCTAGCTCATTGTGGACACAGGCACATCGTCAAACCACGTTAAATACATGTGTTGATTTCCCCCTTTCACTTCTTTATTATTACGTATAAAATCCAACCATTGGTATCACAACCCAGATTATCAACGAGTCTCTGCCCAACAATCTACAGGAGATACCGGTTTGGTCCCACCCAAGACCAAGGGAGAGATTGTTGAGGTTATCTCGCATCGGTTGTCGAAAGGGTTGGTAGTTAGTTTATAAGTGTGAAGAAAAGCCACACCTCTTAAGCTAGCTTTACGGATTTGAGAAGAACTAAGACCACCCAACATGCACATAACCTGGTAGTGTCAAATGTATAGTTTAACTGGCAGTAGCTTCAAATTTCAAATGTTTTTAATGAATTGAATGATCGAACATTCTTCCACAAGTACTTCATCACATTGAAAGACTTCATTACGGCATGCGTTGTTTAATCATCTCCTTCTAAAAAATTGCTATCAAAACCTTCTCTCAAACAGTCGAAATGAAAATAAGTTTCCCAGAAGTGTGCCTAAGAGATCTGAATGCTCAACTCTCTCTTAAAGGAAACTCACCGAAGTTCATTCATAAATTCACCGAGGTACAGCAGTTTATTGAAATTACCTTTTATTGATGATGCCATAGTGAAACATGAGTCTTCCAACTTTTGTATCTTCAATGTACTATAAAAACAAAGAAGACATCATGACAGAAGTGAGCAAAAGTTCATTAAATGAACTGATATAATTGTCTTTTGGCATTTGAAATAGAACCCTACCAGTTGTAAGGTGACCAGCATCGACGAAAATGCCAAAGAATCAAAAGGAATATCATTAAGAGCAAAAAGCTGGCATTCCGAAGATTCTGGGCCAGGCGAAAAGTGGGGTCTCTTCAACTTGGCCAAGAAAATAATATATGTCTGTTCCACATGAGACACTGAGTACATGAAGATGCCAAGAGCAGGAAAATTCATGTAAAATTACTCTTAGGATATATCTCATACTTGCCCTATGAGAGGGATGTCCAAATGGGCAAATGGTGATAAAATTTCTACTTCAGCATTTGCCTCCTCCCAGGTTTCCCTAATTGCTCCTTCAGCAGCGGACTCCCCGTTCTCCATGTAACCAGCAGGAAGTGTCCTACATAATGGCCAAGTAGAGAACAAATGTCCAATAACAATGTTAAATGCAGAAATACATAGAATTCGCAGTGTTATGAAGAAACTAAAAGCATGTTTGGAAAGTATTTAGAAACGATTTAAATTATAAATAGAAAGAAATCTGAGGTTAATAAGAGGATAGTACTTATCAGTCCCTCAAAATGTGTGGATATTAATTGGCTTAAGTATTTATAAACATGATCCAAACATAGTCTAAATTTGTTACTATGGATCGATAGCATGAAAAGTTATCCCTTTCCAGGTGAAATTGGATCAGGCAAATGCATACCAAAGGCCAAATGATGGATGAATCTTTCGCTTGCACAGTAGTATCTTGTTTTCATGCTCGATGAGGCAACCCACAACCTGTTCACCAACATTGTAACAACAACTAGAATCATCAATGTCAAGTTAAACAGCTCTGCTCTTTAATCATGAAGCTAATATGAATAAAGGACAGTACTATAACCTGTAATCCGAAGAAAACAGTACTTTTTTATGTTTTTGAACAAATATAGTATACTTGACCTAATTATTTCCGTTCCAACTAAAAATTAACAAAGCATTTCAGTAATCTGTTAAAATCAGATTAAGAATTTCATTATCTTACTCAAATGATTCTTTGAAGTTTAAGTTCCAGATATTATGAATGAGTTAAAATTTATTTTCTTTGTATTTATCTAAAATTAAATCATGAAACTGCTATCATGCCAGTAGGATGCATTTTAGAAATTTGGAAATCTACTAGAAACAATTGTAGGATAACATTTTAGTCACGTTATATTTAACTTCTGGATATTATTCAAATGGATCTTTGAATATAGACTAGTTCGGGTCTCTTTTTTTCCTCACAGTTTTTTAATGCTGCATAATTTATGTCCACTTGACCACATAAAATTATAAACCAGATAAATTCATCTAAATCAGCCACTACAAATTAACACTAGTTGGGTCACAGTTCTTCCAAAAAGCAGATAAAGAAGAGAACAAATGTTCATTATTTCTGGTGACCCGTCTGCAACTAACTTCTTTGGTATGCTATTTCTTGTACTCCAGGCGTTCCTTGGCCATGGAATCACCATATGAATGCAAAGCAATTTTACAAAAGTTGAAAATTTATGGACTTAGCAACTATGGTAACACAATGTGACAAACAAATTGACTCATAACAATATGCATGTATTCTCCAATAGAATTTCAACCACAATTTAAGTAGAAGCGCGAGGTCTAGAAACTGCCTTTTCATAGTTGTAAAAGTAGTATTTTTTATTTTTTGTTGGAATCCTTTTTATCATTAGGAAATCATACCATTTTCGGGTTCTCATAAGTAATTTTCCCACACGATGTACAAATAGCCCTCATCTTCTCCTCCCCATCAGGTATCTCATGCTTTGTTCGGCCACCACACGACTGGCAAAAATTGATCTTACGAATACTGCCCTGCAGATTTTCAGAAAATAATACGAATTAAAAGGGAAAGGGAAGAGTGTAAATGAATGATATAGGCTGGAAGACAACCCACTCCATACATTGTTTGCCACACAAAGGTTCAGAAATAGCCAAGGAATGCCTTTGTAACAATAGATACTGCAGTCAGCACTGTTTAACATTACACGGTTTTGATTTGTATGATTGTCAATCGATAATAATCTATGTTTCTACTAACGCGCACATTAAAAGACATAACGGCCAGCTCAAAGAAACGTTTATTCACCATGAGTAAGGGATCCAGCCAATTACAAGGCATACAACATGCTTGATATTAAGAAATAAGGTTGGTGAGCAATTATAGAAACAACAGATCCACTCAGTTCATGATGTGAACATCCTTATTTATGTTTTAACCATCTTTTATTTTAGACATAAGAGGGAGGTCATTTGAAATGACTACATCATTCAAAGGTCAAAAACAAGGACTCTCTTAAGCGAAAGCAACTGGAACGTTTTTCAGCTCAAACTTATCTTCATATGTAATGCAGGTGTCTAGTATCTGTTTATACAATCCCACAATAAATATCACACAAATGTGGCCTTCCACCTGAAGGAACACTCTCAAGTTAATGCCGAAACAATAATCTCTATCCATGTTGGAACCTGACTCCATGTTTCTTCCTTCTCCTGCTGGATTCAGTTAGTCGCGGCTGCATTTGTTTGTCAACTATTAATAAGACGTTCCATGGTCCTTGATATTCCTATTAGATTTATCACGTCTAAAGAATATTTTTTGGTTTAAAGATAACAAGCCAATGGAATTGTGATGCAATTTAATGCATTTGACAAATAATCAAGTTTCCGCTGTCACTTGGACTATGATGATCATCGCTGATTATAGATAGCATTATTCATTAGGGCGTATACTCTGTCAATATATCTTTCTGCTAAAGAACCAAGCACTGTTGTTCTCTAAAAGAAGCTGAAGGAGATATCATAAGAGAAGTTCAGGTAATTGACACCGATCATCCTTACTTCTTTGCCTAATAAGTTGTTTTGAAGGATAATTCTCCATTCACTGCTATGAACTTTGGGAAGAGAACGATCATTAGTCAATTTGAACCAATCCAAGATAACATTGAAAGATGTGAGAAAAACCTACAAGTTAGAAAATTCAAGAATTCCTTGCAGCAGATTGATGCAGAAACTAGCTTAAAATTAACACGAAAAAAAAAGGCACTATATTCAACAAACTAAAGAAATTCCTGGAGTATATCTTTTAGGAATTCTTAGAAACAACAGAGAACCAAGAATCTAATCATGCAATATCGAGGAACGATATTACCCGTTTGACTACAAAGCCCACAAACCACAAATTGAAAATTATCCATCCAAAACAGGATTGTATTATTGCAAATCAATAAATCAAACCAAACCCATTAATTAACACAAAGAAAATTACGAAGAAAAAAATTTCTCACAGTTGGTTGAACTGGTGTGGATGTAGAGGAAGAAGATGAAGCACCATAAGGGTTTGAATCGGAATGAATGTGGGACATCCGTGAAGCTATAGAATCGCGACCTTTGCGAACCCGAAAAGCAGAAGAAGATGCTTTTGATCTTAATGACGATAAATTTGATGCTTTTATGGGTTTCCTTGATAAGAAATGGATGTCACAATTTGCTTGCGGTTTCCTCTTCAATCTGTAAGAAATGGAAACGAACCCAGATGAAGATGAACCAAGAAACTGTATAGCTTTCAGCATTATCACTGCCGCCTAAAAATGATTGCGGCATTTTAAAGCTATTTTAACTGTAGACACAGGTTTCCTACTGAAATTTACCTTTTTTTTTTTTATTTTTTTTTTAAGGAGGTGTCCCAACTTACGCCAGACTATATCTTCGTCCCTGAACTTTCGACCCCTCAGCAGCTCAGGGAGGTAAATCTTGGGATGTGCCCAAGTTGACCAGGGTTCGAACAACCTTTATACTCCTGACCCCAAAGGAGCCTCCTCCATGGCTACTGAACTTTACCTTATGTTAACGCGACGAAAAAAAGGTTATCCACTAACTCACTTATTTATTCATTGAATCACGTTTTTTTTAAAATATATTTTTAAATAGTGATTTGACATTATTTTAATCACACATTTTTCAATAAAAATAATATTACACTAAATAAAAAAAATTTATTTTTTAACCACATATTTTTTATTAATACACTATTCAAAAATGCATTCTATGAAAAATAATGTGGCTCAAGTAAGGGCTCAAATGTTTACCCATTCGTCCCTCTGTTTAAATTCTTTGTCAAAACTGACAAAAAACTCCACGTGTGTAAAAGTAAAGTTAATTTGGCACATTTATACCATTAATTTATTCACCTAAATTAAAAAAATAAAAAAACCAAAATTACAAATACAAAATTTCTGTGTTTAAACAAAAGTAAAAACCCCCCAAAACTGAAAGACGGGGGCTAACTATAGATAAAATAACTCAAATACTAAATTCTAACTCCAGTTTAAGCCCTGTTTGACCACGAAAACTCTTTCTTTTCTTTTCTTTTTTCTTTCTTTTTTATTTTTTTTTTGTTCTTTCTTAGATTCTTATTGTCAATCACACATCCATCAAATAAAATATTCTGAATGTAAAAATAATTTTTTTCTTAACCACATATTCTCATAAAAATTACTATTCAAAATATTGTTTTTCCTAAATAATAATTGTTGACCCCAAAAAGTGCGCTAATAGATGCCGGTCTCACCCGCGCTTGCGTGAGTGAATGTCCAACACGCTAAGACACGTAGACGGTCTAAAACGAGCGATTTAAAGGGGCGTGAGAGTAGCCCAACGATGCGGGACGGTGACGTTCCGAATTATACGGGTTGTTCGTAATCCGATTGTACAATAATTACCGACCGGTGCTCGTAAATGTATATGTAAAAGTGTATAAACTCGATTTGTATATTGCAAGTAACTGAGAGAGAGTTGAGTAAATGTAGTCCTTTGTATTAATTCTTGCATTAGCCTTTGATATTACACAATGTGAGTATTTATAGTGATACATATGAAATGGGAGCCCTTGGATGAAGTGGCATGTGGCCTCATCTCCTTAGTTCAAACGTCTGTTCTTAGGTATGGGACTTGACTTGCTAGCTTACGGCGCATTTATTGCTCGCGCAGATCCTTTATACTAGTGACAAGACTTGACCTCTATGCTTGTGACAAACGTTCCATCAGTCATTCGAATAAGATCTCTGAGCAGGCGATCTCTTGAGAGAAGGGATGGTGGAGGAAACTCCTTGTGGTTAGGAGGCTCGAGCATCAGCTTTGGGGCTTCGACCATTTGGCAAATACCTCCACCTGAGGACCTCAGCTAAATTCAACATGTTCCATGCTTTGGGTCATGAGGCTCGGTAGTTGGATTTCGGCAGAGTACGTCGGATCGTGGTGCCTCGGCGGATGGACCTCGGCTCGAACCAGTTCGGATGTAGCCCACCTCGACAATGTGTGCCACCTCGGCAAGAACGCCACATGGATCAGGATGAGTGGGCCATTGGCCCAGGTGGGTATGACAGGTGTGACAACACGCAACAGTAGTCCCCCAAGTCCAAGTATAATCATTAATGTAATGCGAGAACTTTAATGGAGTAGAAGTTGAAAGAATTTTTTAACCCCAAATAATAGTCCCCCAAGTCCAAGTATAGATATTTATATCATGGTTGGGGTTTGAAAAGTGTTCTGCGAGGCTTGATTGCTGAATGGCGAGGAGAAAGCCGAGGTGGTTCAGGGACCGAACCTGCGAGGCTTTGATGCTGAATGGTGAGGAGAGAAGCCGAGGTGGTTGAGGAAACCGAACCTGCGAGGTTTGAATGCTGAATGGCGAGGAGGAAGCTGAGGTGGTTGAGGAAACCGAACCTGCGAGGCTTGAATGCTGAATGGCGAAGAGGAAGTCGAGGTGGTTGAGGAACCAAACATGCAAGGCTTGCCGAGGTCCAATGATTGTGCGTTGGTTGCTGTGCCAATGATTTGATGTTTTGTGCTTGTTTTCGAGGAAAGGTGGCTGAACCGTTACGACTTCCAAGGCGCTGCTGCTGTCAAATTAAAAATGCAATTATGAGGGCAGCTGGCGTTTCTAGAAGCAAACGCGTTGGAGAGGTGCGTGGAAGGCACGCATAAATCTGAGGCGTAGGATTTAAAAACTGTTTGAATTCAACGCCTCAGATTGGATCTGAAATAGAGGGCTCGGATTGACTGACATTTGATCTGACAGCTGGGGTTCGTCTTGGACCTTTATAAAAGGCGAGAAAATCCCAATTTTCAGGATTTTTGAACACTTTGCACTCTGAAACTCTCTCAAATCTCCAATTTTCCGGCGTCGAGGTTGTTTGTGATATTAAATTTCGATATGTCTCCGTTTGTGTCAAACTCGTTTAGGTATTGTTTGCATAAAAAACCCTTGTTACTGTCTTTGTACTGACAAAATGGAGTCCACTTCGGGTAGAGAGCTTGTTACAGTGGCATCTTTAGACTATGGGGTCAGTCATGGGGGGATGTCCGAGGTGGATAGGTATGCCATGGTCAAGGAGGATGTAGATTATACCCAGGAGTGAGGGGCTTCTAGAGTGCCCTCGAATATGACGGGGAAGAGGTTGGGGGAACTTAGGGAGAGGTACAGTGTACCCCATAACATAGAAATGTTAGTGCCCGAGCCGAACGAGCGGGCCTGCTATCCGAGGCCTGGCTGCTTGGCCGTGAGTGAATACCTGTTCAAGGCAGGTATGCGTCTTCCTCTGTACCCTTTCTTTAGGGTGGTGCTTAGGAAATTCATGCTGTCGCCGACCCAGGTTCTACCGAACAGGTGGAGCCAGCTGGTCGACTCGTACTTCCTGTGGAAGGAAGTGTCACTTGGGGAGGACATGCCTCTTCATGTGCTCATGACCCTGTTCCAGCCCCGGGTAATTGGGAAGGAGTCAAGGGGGTGGTACTACCTCACGCCTTGGGGGGCTCACGCACCCTTGTGGTGGGACTTCCTTCCTCTATCAAGGGGTGGAAGGAGTCTTGGTTCTGGGTGCGAGGTAAATGGCAGGCAATGGAGGGTGACAAAGCCCTGTCATGCACAGTGCCGACCCAGTACTACGAAGCTCGTGAGTCTCCCGACCTCTGCTTGTCTTTTGAAGTCAGAATATGAATTTGTCTAACTGTTGGAGGTTCCTTTGCAGATAGTAGTACGAGGTTCGAGCTCAGCAGGGAGGAATTCAAGGTGATAGAGGACATTTACAAGAGGCCTCTGAAGCTTCAGCACTTCGATCACCTGATTGATAGAAGCAGATACTTTTTGGACTTCGAGCTGATGGCATCCAGAGGTATGAGGCCCCCAACACTTATTGTTATCCTTATTGTTTCTTATGCTGATGCTGATCTGACATATTGTGCAAACAAATTCAAGAAGAGGGAGTACCCAGCTCCGGACATGGCCTCTGTCTTGAAGGTCACTTCTACTGCGAAGGCGAGGCCCCTGAAGCCTGGGTCCAGTGGGGCAAAGGAAGTCCGAGGCAGGGTTGAGCGCCTGTCCAAGGACTGCACTCCCAGGGCCTCGGAGGAGGCAACTACTCAGAGGCCAGAGAAGCCTAAGGAGCCTCGGGGCAAGGAGAAAGTCTCTGAGGAGACTAAGAAGAGGAAGCTGGTGCACATCTCCAGCTCACCTTGCAAGTTTGGGACCTCAGTGTCCCATAGGGCCGAACAGACTGGAGAGCCGAAGCTTCTTGCTGCAACCTCTAAAGCCATCAAAATGGAGATGGTAAGAGAGGTCGAGGCCGAAGAGGCTAGAGTTGAGGCTGTAAGGCGAGCTGCAGAAGCCACCGAAGAGGAGGTAGCAAAGGAGAAGCCGGTTCGGGAGAAGGGGAAGTCTCCAAACTTCCCAGCTGGGAGGGAGGAGGAGCTGGCCCCAGCCTTAGTAAGGAGACTAAGAAGAGGAAGCTGGTGCACATCTCCAGCTCACCTTGCAAGTTTGGGACCTCAGTGTCCCATAGGGCCGAACAGACTGGAGAGCCAAAGCTTCTTGCTGCAACCTCTAAAGCCATCAAAATGGAGATGGTAAGAGAGGTCGAGGCCGAAGAGGCTAGAGTTGAGGCTGTAAGGCGAGCTGCAGAAGCCACCGAAGAGGAGGCAGCAAAGGAGAAGCCGGTTCGGGAGAAGGGGAAGTCTCCAAACTTCCCAGCTGGGAGGGAGGAGGAGCTGGCCCCAGCCTTAGTGGAGGCTCTCCCTGGGGAGGCCTTGAGCGAATTCTAGACAAGGACCCACGCCTCGGAGGGAAAGGCTGCCTCCCTTGCAGAGGAGGTTAAAGCTACTAAGGCCGAGGCCGAAGAAGCCAAAGCCCAGAGGGTTGAAGAGCCGGCGAAGCTTGAGTCTGCTTTGGCCCAAATTGAGGCCCTAAAGAAGGAAGTATATGAGTCACAGTGCGAGGTGGCCTCCTTGACAAAGAAGGTGGAGGTCTCCAATGAGCACCAAAAGGTGACTGCTGAGGCTCTTGAGAAGGCGAATCTCTCCTTGGCCGGTGCTCGAGATGTCTATCAGTTTCTCAAAGGCCAAGCGAAGTGGTACATGAACGACGCCTCGGTTGCCAGAAAGGAGGCCCGAACTGCAAGGGAAGAGGCGGTGAAGGAATACATCGCCAATTTCCACACTACAGAGGAGTACAAAAGCTTCAGCTCGTACTGGAGGAACTTCGCCTATGCCGAAGTGCTAGAGAGGGCAGAGGAGCTGTATCCCAATTTGGACCTGGCTCAACTTAGGTCCGAATTTGTGGATGAGGTACCTCAGACACCAGCTGAGAAGGTCCAGGGTGATGAAGAAGTTGATGCCGAAGCCCCAAGTGCCGAGGCAGAGAAAACAACTACTAAAGCCCAAGTTGCCGAAGCCCCTATTGTCGAGGCGCCTCCGTCCTCTAGCCAGGCATAGACTAGGTTTTATTTTTTAGTAATTTGGATGTAATGGCCAGAGGCCCTCCTTTGTAACCTTTGGAATATCAATATAATGTCTTTCTTCTTTCATTGTTGCTTTATACCTCGTTAAACAAATGAACTGGAACTTGATGTAAGCATGAACTAAATAACTTTGTGAGCCTCGGACTGAAATAAATGAGCATAACTTGAGGAGATGAGCTGTGCGAACCTCGGACTTAAGCAAATTAACATAACTTACAGAGATGAACTCTACGAACCTCGGACTTAACTTAAGGAGATGAACAGTACGAACCTCGGACTTAAGCAAATTAACATTACTTAAGGAGATGAACTGTACGAACCTCGGACTTAACTTAAGGAGATGAACAGTACGAACCTCGAACTTAAGCAAATTAACATTACTTAAGGAGATGAACTGTACAAACCTCAGACTTAACTTAAGGAGATGAACAGTACGAACCTCGGACTTAAGCACATTAACATGACTTAAGGAGATCGGACTTAAGCCAACAGTGTGAGCCTTGGACTGTAGGGTTGTGGCTTCTCCCTTTGGTGTTCAGAAAGCCAAAGGGAGGCATGTGCTAGCGCCTCGGAGTTCAAGCGAGGTGGCCCAGAGGTGGGTCCCGAGCCTCTTCTCCGAGGTGACGACGCATCCCAGACATGGTGGATGGTGCAGCCATGTTGAGGCTTCTCCCCTTGGCGTTCAGCAAGGCCAAAGGGAGGCATGTGCTAGCGCCTCGGATTTCAAGCTAGGTGGCCCAGAGGTGGGTCCCGAGCCTCTCCTCCGAGGTGATGACACATCCCAGACATGGTGGATGATGCAGCCATATTGGGCCTTCCCCCCTTGGCGTTCAGCAAGGCCAAAGGGAGGCATGTGCTAGCGCCTCGGAGTCTCTCCTCCGAGGTGACGACGCATCCCAGACATGGTGGATGGTGCAGCCATGTTGAGGCTTCCCCCCTTGGCGTTCAGCAAGGCCAAAGGGAGGTATGTGCTAGCGCCTCGGAGCTCAAGTGAGGTGGCCCAGAGGTGGGTCCCGAGCCTTTCCTCCGAAGTGACGACGCATCCCAAACATGGTGGATGGTGCAGCCATGTTGGGGCTTCTCCTCTTGGCGTTCAGCAAGGCCAAAGGGAGGCATGTGCTGGCACCTCGGAGTTCAAGCGAGGTGGCCCAGAGGTAGCCCGCATGTGTGTCCCGAGCCTCTCCTCCGAGGCGACGACGCAGTATGACACGATTTAATCAATGCATTTTATTAAGCCATAGAAATATTACAAAGGCTGGGAAAGTCATCTAGCATGATACAATTCATTGATAGAAGATTCTGAGGTGTTCAATGTTCCATGGACGGGGTTGTGCCTTGCCGTCCATGTCTTCAATCCAGTAGGTTCCAGTCGGATTTCTTCTCTGATCTTGTATGGACCTTCCCAGTTCGGCCCCAGGGAGCCGGAACCAGGTTCTTTTGAAGATGGGAAGACCCTCCTGAGCACAAGATCGTTGATTCGGAATGACTTCTTTTTGACTTTGGAGTTGAAGTACCTTGTCATCTTTCTTTGATAGGTGCCTAGCCTCAGCTGGGAGTAATCCCTTCTCTCCTCAATGAAATTGAGGTCGAGCCTCAGGAGCTCGTTGTTGGTCACTTCGCTGAAGTGCATACGCCGTGGAGATGGGAGTTCGACCTCCACGGGGCTCATCGCCTCAGTCCCAAAAGCCATGAGGAAAGGGGTCTCCCCAGTTGGGGTCCTGGTGGTGGTTCGAATTGCCCAAAGTACTTGGGACAGCTCATCAACCCAAGCTCCCTTGGATACATCAAGCTTCCTTTTCAGGATGTACTTGATTGTCTTGTTTACGGCTTCAACTTGGCCATTAGCTTGTGGGTGGTGAGGTGTAGAGAAGTGCTTCTTTATGCCAAGATCTTCACACAGTTCTCTAACCCTCTTGTTATCGAATTGCCTGCCATTGTCTGAGACGATCGAGTAGGGAATTCCGAACCGGCAAATAATATTCTTCCATAGGAACTTGGAGGTGTTTGCTTCCGTGATTTTTGCCAGTGGTTCAGCTTCGACCCACTTTGTGAAGTAATCAATGGCCACTATTGCAAAACTTGCACCTCCTTTAGCCTTAGGTAGGGGGCCTATGAGGTCCACCCCCCATTTCGAGAAGGGCCAGGGGCTGGAGACTGCAGTCAAGTCCTGTGATGGTCGCCTTTGTACGGGAGAGAATTGTTGGAACTTGTCACATTTTCGCACAAATTCAAGGGCGTCCCGTTTCGAAGTAGGCCAGTAGTACCCTTGCCTCAGTATTTTTTGTGCCAGAGATAGGCCTCCAGAGTGGTTGCCACATACTCCCTCGTGGACTTCTCTTAGTATGTAGGTAGCCTCTTCTCCCCCGACGCATCGTAAGAGTGGAGAGGAGAAGCTTCTCTTGTAGAGAATGTCATCAACGAAGAGGAAGTGGGCTGACCTCTTTTTTAGCTTATAAGCGTCATTCTTGTTGGTGGGCAGCACCTGGTCTTTCAGATATGCTATGATTAGTTGCATCCAGGTGGGAGTTCCACCGAACCACATGACATTAGGGGCATCGGTAAAAGGCAGGAGGAGGTGCTCGATAGGCACTACTGTGAGTAGCTCCGAGTCTTTGCTACTAGCCAGCTTCGAGAGTGCATCCGCATGAGTATTTTCGATGCGGGGAATCTGGGTTAACTCGAACTTCTCAAAGGGTGGGATGAGGTTCATCACCATTTTCAGATAGGAGGCCATCGTTTCGTCTTTGGCTGAGAAGTTACCATTGACTTGGCTAACAACCAGTTGGGAGTCACTACGACGAATAGCTTCTTTACTTGCATTTCCTTGGCCAGTCTGAGGCCTGCAAGGAGTGCTTCATACTCTGCAGCATTGTTGGTGGCTTTGAATCCGAACCTCACGATCGAGGTGAGTTTGTGACCCTCGGGGCTAATGAGGACAACCCCGGCTCCTGAGCCGACCTCCCCAGCTGAGCCATCAACGAAGAGACTCCACATGGAGGGTTCGACGGATTCCATGATTTCATCCACCTCGGATAGGTTGGCGAATTCAGCAACAAAGTTAGCTAAAGCTTGCCCTTTGATGGCTGCCCTAGCTTTGAAAATAAGGTCAAATTCACTTAGTTCCACTGCTCATTTCAACAATCTTCCCGAGGCATCGGGCTTTTGGAGGACTTGCCTTAGGGGAAAATTTGTAAGTACATGGATGGTATGAGCTTGGAAGTAGGGTCTCAACTTCCTAGAGGCCGTGATTAAGGCCAAAGCAAGCTTCTTCATATCGGGGTATCGGGTCTCTGGCGATAGGAGCGCTTTACTCGTATAGTAGATGGGAAGTTGGGTGGACCCTTCTTCTCGAATCAGCACGGAACTAATGGCGTCATTGGAGACGGCAAGATATAGTTGCAAGATGTCACCGGGCTTCAGCTTGGAGAGGAGGGGGGCCTGTCCCAAATGTCTTTTCAATCCTTGGAAGGCCTCTTCACATTCCTCAGTCCATTGAAATTTCTTCCCAGCCTTGAGCACTTTGAAAAATGGGAAGCACTTGTCAGTCACTTTGGAGATGAAGCGACTAAGTGCTGCCACTCATCCAGTTAAGCTTTGCACCTCCTTTGGCTTTTGAGGGGACCTCATCTGGGACAGAGCCTCAATCTTCTCGGGATTTGCTTCAATTCCTCGCTGGTTGACCATGTACCCCAAGAACTTGCCGGAAGCCACCCCAAAGGCACATTTCAAGGGGTTGAGCCTCATCATGTACCTTCTCAGGATTTGGAAGGTGTTGTTGAGGTGCGCTATGTGGTTTTCTGCTTCTAAGCTCTTCACCAGCATGTCATCCACGTAGACCTCCATTGTCTTGCCAATGAGGTCGGTAAACATTTTGTTCACGAGTCTTTGGTAGGTTGCTCCGGCGTTTTTCATCCCGAAAGGCATCATTCTTTAGCAATAGAGACCTCGATCCATGATGAAAGAGGTGTGCTCTTCATCGGCCGGGTGCATGGGGATCTGGTTGTAGCCGGAGTATGCATCCATGAAGCTCAACAACTCGTGCCCAGCCGTGGAGTCCACCAATGGGTCAATCCTTGGAAGCGGAAAGCTGTCTTTCGGGCAAGCTCTATTGAGGTTGGTAAAGTCGATGCATACCCTCCATTTTCCATTGTGTTTCTTAACCAAGATCGGGTTGGAGACCCACCTCGGATAGGTGGCCTCCCTGATGAAGCCATTTTGGATGAGCTTCCGAACCTCTTCCTTTAGGGCCTCATACCTCTCAGGGTTGAGGGCTCTCCTTTTTTGTCTATGCGAGGCAACATTAGGATCAATTTTCAAGTGGTGACAGCTGATCTTGGGGTCTATGCCCACCATGTCCTCATGCCTCCAAGCAAAGACGTCAAGGTTCTTGTTTAGGAAGTCCTTAATCTTTTCTCTCAAAATATTGGATAGGCCTCTGCCTACTTTCAACGCCTTGGACGGATCCCGACGGTCGGCTGAGAAGCTCTCAAGTTCCTCTATAGTGGATGCTTGAGGCTCATGTTCCATCATGCGGGGGTCGATCTCATCAACGATCAGCACCTCCTGAATAAGCGGTGCGTCAATCATATCAACATCTTCCTGGTCAGTGGGAGTGTCACCTGGGACATCCGCCATGACCACATCAGCCATGATCACGCGGACGTCCCAGGGCTCTACCTTCTTAATGAAGCTCAGATAGCACTCTCTCGAACCTCTCTGGTCGCCTCTCACCGTTGCTACCCTATTTTCTGTTGGGAATTTCATGCATAGGTGGTGGATGGAGGTGACTGCTCCCAATTCCTTTAGGGCCGGTCTGCCCAAGACTCCGTGATAAGTCGACCGGCTATCAACTACGAGGAATTCCATGAAGTTAATCGTAGTTTGAGGAACATCTCCACTGCCAGTGTTATCTTTCCTCTCGGAGTGATGCTATCTCCGGTAAATCCGTACAATGGAGTGGTGGTGGGCATCAACTGATGGTCCAATATCATCTTGTCAAAGGCGGACCCGGATAGGATGTTGACGGAGCTGCCGTTGTCGATTAGCATTCGTTTGAGCCCATTTCGGGCTATGACAGCCCTCACCACCAGCGCATCGCAATGGGGGTAATGAACTCCTTCGACGTCTTCCTGAGTGAAGACAATTGGTGGTACTTGATTTTTTCGAGAGCTACTATCCACAATGTAGCTTGTCAGAGGGGGGTGCTTAGCCTCCCTAGCATAATTTCTTTTGGCGTTCCGCGTTTCACCGCCAACATAAGGGCCTCCAAATATGGTATCTATCTCGTGGATAGGGGCCTCATCTTGAGCTTGCCTATTTCTTCGGTGTCTACGCCCTTCCCTGGGCCTCTCTGTGTCTTGCTCTCTTCGCCTTGGGGATACATCCCTTTGACGAGGAGCGACCGCCTCACGCCCATGTCGGTTGTCTTGCATGGGCGGGGGCCTGTTCGCCTGGGGCGAGTTATGTATTTCTTTGACGGGTTCCTGTCGGGAGTGGTGTGCATAGTCTCTGCAATCCGCGGTGTTGTGCCCGTAGGACCTGTGGTGCAAACAGTATCTAGGAAGGATCGGATTGGACCTATTTCTAGGTGCAAAACCTCAACCTCGACCTCGGCCTCTTCCTCTACGGGTTCCCTACTGGGCCCCCATCTGATGTGGGTCAGCAGTTGGGTTGACATCCTCATATGCTAAGGTTGAAACCGCGTTCAGAGTTGTAGTGGCCAGGGCTTGGCCGGAGTTCTCATTTTCGGCTCGGTTCATCTGGTAGTCCATGAGGTGGGAGGTCAGCCCCCTACCTCGCTGTCTTTGAGGAGGTGGGAGGCCTCTGCTTGCCCTATTCCTATGCTCAATTAATTCTTCATTAATTATCTCCCTTCTCGTCATCTCTAGTAGGGCGTCATAGGTGGTGGGGTCTTGATTCTGCACATCCCTCCAGAATAGGGTATTCATGTTCAAGCCTCCTCTCAATGCAGACAGTGCTTCTCTGTCGGTGACTTGTACGCAGTAGGTCATCTCGTCGGTGAAGCGGGATAGGAAGCTTTTCAGGGACTCGCCATGTGCCTGTCTCATGTCTTGGAGACGCTGGATGGGGGCCTCTCCTTCCTTGCTCACTGCGAACATTTTCAAGAAGGTAGTCTTGAACTCGGGCCAGCTTCGAATGCTCCCAGGTGGTAGCCTACTATACCAGATTTCAGCCGCTCCACTGACGGTTAAATGGAATGCTCTGCACTTTACGGCTGGGGTGGCGCCCCTCAGGCTCATGTGAGTTTTGTAAGCGTTGAGGTGTTTTTCTGGGTCACCTCTCCCATCATACCTTTGTATTTTTGGCATGACATAGTGGCTCGGGACCTGGGCATTTCTTAGTTCTCTTGAGAATGGCAGGTTCTCATTATCATCGTCCAAGTCACAGGACCTCTGCTGCTCATCAGAATCGTAGTCTTCGGCCTCGTACCTCGATTGTTGGTGAGAGGGTTCGGGCCGGTTCCTAGCCTCTTCCTCCCTCCTTTGCAGCCTACTTCTAGGCGGGACAGCGCGGGGGGCATTTTCATGCCTTCACTCTGGCTGCTGGGGCATCGGAGGTGGATGCTGTGGCCTAATCCGAGGCTGCTGAGCCTGTTGTTGACTGGGCCTCAGTTCGGCAGGGCTGATTCTGTCAAAAACACTTCCTGCTCTCCTATGTCTTGGGTCTTGCTCATATGGGGGTGGAAAGTTATCATGGCTCATTTGGACTTCGGTGGGTCGGCCAGATGCATAGTTGGAGGAAATGTCGACTTCCACTTCCCTCTCGAATGGGCTTTCACCTCGGGTATAGTCTGGCAAGGCAGCCCTATGACTCTGGACCTCGTCCTCTTGCTGATAGTGCCCGTGGGGGGCATATGGAGGGATGGGGAAGCCTCCCTGGTCTTGCATTTGGGCCATGAGCTCCTTCATGGCCAAGTTTTAGTTGGCTATATCCCTCATGTTGGCTACCATGGTAGCCATTTCTCTTGATAGTCGTGCTGTCGCATGCATCCCACCTCTCCTTTGGTGGTGGTGGAGCCTCGTCCGAGCTGCTGGGGCAGCAGGTTGGGGAGGCACATTCGTGCTTTCTCTTACCCTCTTTGGGGGAATATTTTCGTTAGAACTCATTTTTCTTTTGTCAAACTTAGATTTCTCTAAGTGATAGGGGTTTCTCCTGTTCTTTTTCAAGAACAAATCCTTTTTCAAGGGGGGTTGTCCAAATATTTTTTCAGTAGGCTTCTACCACAAGGTTGCTCGTGGTTGTGGTATGGTTTCCCACAGACGGCGCCAATCTATTGACCCCAAAAAGTACGCCAACAGATGTTGGTCCCACCCGCGCTTGCGTGGGCGAATGTCTAACACGCTAAGACACGTGGACAGTCTAAAACGAGCGGTTTAAAAGGGCGTGAGAGTAGCCCAACGACGCGGGACGGTGACGTTCGGAATCCGGCGGGTTGTTCGTAATCCGATTGTACAATAATTACCGATCGGTGCTCGTAAATGTATATGTAAAAGTGTATAAACTCGATTTGTGTATTGCAAGTAACTGAGAGAGAGTTGAGTAAATGTAGTCTTTTGTATTGATTCTTGCATTAGCCTTTGACATTACACAATGTGAGTATTTATAGTGATACATATGAAATGGGAGCCCGTGGATGAAGTGGCACGTGACCTCATCTCCTTAGTTCAAACGTCTGTTCTTAGGTATGGGACTTGACTTGCTAGCTTACGGCGCATTTATTGCTCGCGCATGTCCTTTATACTAGCGACAAGACTTGACCTTTATGCTTGTGACAAACGTTCCATCAGTCATTCGAATAAGATCTCTGAGCAGGCGATCTCTTGGGAGAAGGGATAGTGGAGGAAACTCCTTGTGGTTAGGAGGCTCGCGCATCAGCTTCAGGGTTTCGACTATTTGGCAAATACCTCCACCTGAGGACCTCAGCTAAATTCAACAAGTTCCATGCTTTGGGTCATGAGGCTCGGTAGTTGGATTTCGGCAGAGTACGTCGGATCGTGGTGCCTCAGCGGATGGACCTCGGCTCGAAGCAGTTCGGATGTAGCCCACCTCGGCAATGTGTGCCACCTCGACAAGAACGCCACGTGGATCAGGATGAGTGGGCCATTGGCCCGGGTGGGTATGACAGGTGTGACAACACGCAACAATAATTATAAAATAAGGGCTAAATGTATTAAGACATCAAAATAATAATTTCGAACAGTGGAAAAAGGAAAACATAAAATTATGAATAAATTTAAAAATAAATTAAACAACAGATCCAAGTTTGTAATAATGTTTACAAATGAATTTAGAGCTACTAAAAGTTGATGAACAAAATTTAGAACTATGAGTATCTCTAAGAAACTCTTTATTTGTACATAGGATTTTATGCATTATAGAGAACATCCAAAAAAATTAGAAAAAAATTTCACGTACTAAGTAACTAAAACAATGTTATCTATTTTGATTCTTCATTTCGCTTTTCTCAATAAATATATATTGATTTCTTCTTATATTTTATTTAACATGTTTTTTTTTTATATATATTAATGACCAATCAATTTAAATATATTTTGAACGGTTTAAGAGGTCAAGTGTTGAAATATGTGATTTATTAAATACAATCATTGTATATTACGAATAAATAGTGAGTTTGACTCTTTAAATATGAAAAGTCAAACTTACTCTTTATTTTAAAAAGTTAAAATAGAGAATATTTTGAAACTTACTTTTGAGCGTTAGAATATCTCCAATACACTATATATTTTTAAAGAGTATATTTTACAATTTAGAGAGCATTTATAAATTTAAAAAAATAGAAATTTTTAAGTAATCCAACATGCTCTTTATATTTAATTTTATGACTCGTAAAGAAATTTATTATTTTTCCGTATCTTTTATTATCACTGGCTTTCTTCCAAATTATTATATTATTTTCATTCATTGAAAATTAAAATATTTGAATGCATTTAATTATAAAGAGTATGTTCGGCTCTTAACTTAGGGAGTTTATTATACCATAATTTTAAATGTTTAATCTTTAAAATAGAGAGCATTTTATATTTAAACAGTATCTTGAACATGTTCTTAGCTCTTTAAAATAAAAATTATTTTGTATTTAAAGATTCTCGACAATATGAAGTTGCTTTCTTGGAGCAAAACGAAGTGCAGACCTTTCCATGTGACTTGGCTCGTAAACCGAGACATAATAACTCACATTGCAGTATCGATTTCCACCAAATGCACAACTAGAAAATACTCTCATATTCCCATCATCATCTTCATACAAACCAAAAATTGTCGAAAATAAGATGAAATTTGCTTTGTGATTTATTTCCATTTTCCCTTAAACTCATTATTCAACCATACATTTCATAATAACCACAACTTTTAGCCCCTATTTGATCCCCATTTTTTAAGGTAAAATGCATTATAGAATAGTGCTTTTTTTAAGAATGTGGTTAAAAATAAATGAATTTTTTTTGAAGTACGTGTATAATTATTTTATGAAAGAATGTAGGTTTGAATATAAGATTTAAAAAAATATATTCTTGAAAAATGGGGCTCAAATAGGGAAAATACATGAAAATAACCTATAGAAAATGGCCATTTTTCTAAAATGACGTTTGGACAATTTATGTACCCAAAATATCCCCCATTTAGATATTACATAACAAGTCACTATAAGATAGAAGTTTTCTAATTTAGTCCTTAAAATTAGATATTACTTGGATTTTGATAGTTTTTGATTTATATGATTTTTATTCGTTCTAAGTAGCCCCCCTAATTGGTATCAATGCCATATGGATCGTGAGGAAACCCATACATAATAGATTACCTGAAAAAATAAAAATCTTTAAATTCAAGTTAACACTTAGATTTTATATAAATTTAATAAATAACAGATTAATTATTATAAAGCTAAAGAATATTTAGATGATACATCTTTGAAATAATTAAATATTTATATTTACATCTTGATAAAAGGATAGAGATCATGGAAATTAAAATAAGAAAAATAGATAATTATTATAAATTAGAAGAAAGAAAGGGAAGTTATATATTTTTAAAACCTATTCATAATGGACTAAAAATAATGACATTAACAATAATTAAAGAATTACCTAGGGAAATAAAGGAACAAATATTAGAAAAATTAATAATAGATTTCAATTTTATATCAATAAAACTCTATTTTCATGGAATTTTGTTCTTCTATCTCCATCCCTATTCCCCTGGGCTATCTATTATGGTATCGGAGTCATAAGTGAACTTTGTGAAATTAATTTTTCTTTAAGTACCGTTCTGTAGGAGAACGTTGGTTTGTATTCCTGGATGTCTGCTGAATAGACGTTGGTCAGCCCTGTAGACGTTGGTCAACCTGTGTTAGGTGGTCCCGTTGGGTGGTCCCGTTTGTAGACTTGGTAAGAACCAATCTATCTTATTTAACTGTTTTTATTGTTTTATTGATTTCATAATTTTCAACTATGTCTTCGGTTTCAAGTTGGCTTAGGAGATCTAGATCTAGAAATAGACAACAAAATCAAAATGAAAATAGATCAAACGTTTTTCAAAATGAAGAAGAAGTTGACAATGCATCAATATCAGCTGCATCAAATGATTTTAACTCAAATGAACTTCAAATTGCACAAATTGAACAACGACTTCAAAATTGGACTATTCCAAAGATAGATAAACATTCTATCTATGAAATAGGAAAATTTGATTTTACTCAAAATTATGTTATCAAAACTTTTCAACAAACTATTTCAATTAATAGTTCAAATGCATATATCAATTTATTTATTACCCAAATTTTTCAATCAAATTATCTTATGGAGCAATCCTTAACTCCCTCAACCTTCATATTCAGACTAAAAATCTTGAGTTTGATAGTCGATCAAATGCTTTTGCTGTAATATATAGAATATATTACAAGCTAATGAATACTCAACTCAATATTGAAGCTTTTCGTTCTTCTCCAAAAGAAGAAAGCCTTTTGGTTGAAGTCAATCCTTTTCGTTCAAATGTTGAAATTCCTAAAAGAATCCCCTGGAATCTTCAATCTAGAGGACTTGAATGGAATTTTGAAAATATTCAACCTCCAGTTCCAGCTCAAACACAAACAATTCCAAACGAAATTTTAACTTTTTATGATGGAAAAGCTAAAGTTATTTTCAAAGGATCTTCATCGAAAATTCAAAGGTCTTTCTCATCAAGATCTGAAGAAAAACCAAGAAATTTCTTTCAAAACTCAAGAAATTCTACTTCATCTTTTAAAGGAGTTGATTTCACTCCTAACATTCCAAACCCTTTCTATCAACCTAAAGAAAAAGAAGAAGAAACTGAATAACCAGAGTCTCCTACTTTTTCAGATATGGTTCCTCCTTCAAATCAAGATCCACTTGATCATCAATGTAATGTCATTTCTTCTGAAATTGATAGAAGAACAGAATTCAAATATGATCAAGATATTCATGTTCTCTTCAAAAGAAAAAGAACAATTTTGGGAAGATTATTTTGAATCTTCTACAGAAATAAGTTTTTATGATTGGATTCAAATCAAAGTTTTTGGTAAAAAATCAGAAAAATCTCAAGTTTTTGCCACAAAAACTCATTCAAAATCTTGGAAAACTCCAGAAGGAAATACTTTCTAATCAACTCATCCTCCTATGCAAGAAATAGTTATTTTTCATGGAAAAACTGAAATACTTGCATCTCCACTTAAACGTATTCCAAATCCAAAAGAACTACTTGATGAATCTCAGGTTGTTGCTAAGGATATTAAGAATATTCAATCTCAGAACAATTTCACAAATATTGTTCTTCAATCTATGTGTTCTCAACTCAATCGTATTGAATCAAATTCTGAATCTGAAACTTCTACTACGCAAAAGAATTCTTTTACAGAATGATAGTAAAAGTAAAGATAAGAATCTTTCAAAACCATCATCCTCCTCAACAATATTCAAAAATGATGATTTAATTCTTACTTTTGGAAAATCTTCAACTCTTTCAACAGAAAATGAAGTTTCTTCAGAACTTGTTAATCAATTAAAAAATTTTCATGTTTCAAAAAACATCAATGTTATTGATGAGATAGAATCTCAATTTATTGATGAGAAATTTGATTCGATTAACAAACTTAGAAAAACTGATTATCAAAATATTCCAAAATTTTATCCTCGATCATCATTTCCAAATCAACTTTTCGAAGAAAAGTTACCTGCTCAAAAATCATATGACGGTAACTCTGGAGTTGAATGAAACTTAGACAGATTTACTGAACTCCAAATTATCAATCTAATGGGACAAATGACTATTTGTTACAAACATTTTCTTGCAAAAAGTGCTTCAAGGATTGAAGCTACTAATAATATTGTTCTTGGATTCACAGGACAGCCTGATCAATGGTGGGATAATTATCTCTCAAGTACTGAGAAAAATATTATCTTCTCCTCCGTCAAGTGTAATGATAATAACATTATTATTCTCAATGAAAATGAAGAACCCATTAATGATTGTTTCACTGTCCTTGGTTTAACTATTATCAAACATTTCATTGGAACTTCAGAAAATTTAATGCAACTTCAAAATGATATTCTTATGAATTTAAGATATCTAAAACTTCAAGATTTTAGATGGTATAAAGATATGTTTTTATCTCGTATCATGCAAAGAATTGATTGTCAACAATCTTTTTGGAAAAAATTTTTTATTTCTGGACTTCCAAAACTCTTCGCTGAAAAGGTAAAAAATTCAATTTTCAAAGAATTTGATGATCTTCAAACGCTTACTTATGGTGAAACTATTAATTTCATTAATAAAGAAGCTCTCAATTTATGTAATGATTTAAAACTCAAAGCTAAATTGAAAACAGAAAAATCTCAAACTCGAAATGAGTTAGGATCATTCTGTGAACAATATGGATTTGAAAAAGTCATACCTCCTTCCTCAAAATCAAAGAAACTTTTCCACAAGAAAAGATTTTCAAAGAAAATATATTTTAAAAATTCTCGAAGAAAATTTTGACAAAAAGAAATTTTCAAAGAAAAAACAATTTTCAAGGAAAAAGTTTTCAAAAGATTATTTGAAAAAAGATTCAAAAATTACTTGTTGGAAATGCAACAAGATTGGTCATTATTCCAATAGATGCCCTATCAAAGACAAAATTAGTGCTCTTCAAATAGATGAAGATACTAAAACTCAGCTTCTCAATCTTATTCAATCTAGTTCTGATAATGAGTCTAACTCTGAATTAGAACAAGTTTTTCTCAATCAAGAAGATTCTGATTATGAGTCTACTCAAAATTTTGATTCCTGTACTTCTTCAAATGATAAAGAAATTTGTGGTTGTAAAACTATAAATGTCTTAACAGGAGAAGAAGAAATTATTCAAAATATCATTGATAGGATTGATAATCCTAAACTCAAAAACAAATTTTCATCTCTTTTTTCTTCATCTACATCAAAGGAAAATTTTGATGATATCAATATTACAAATATTCTTCGTCGTGCTCAAAAAGAACTTTTAAAAGGTTCTAAACCTTCAATTCCTGATCTTCAAGGTGAAGTTAAAGATATGAAAACTCAAATTTTAAAACTTGAAAAACAAGTCAAAGATATTTGTATGGAAGTAGTTTGCCTTAAAGCAAAAGACTTAACCAATGAATATTATTCTCAAAATAAAGTGAAGTCAAAATCATCTTCAAAATTACCTCTCATCACTCTGAATCATCTTCATCTGATTTCTCATCTACCTCAAAATTTTCTCAAACTGAAGAAGAAAAGATTAATGTTATTAATCGAATTCAACTTCAGAAATGGTACTGCAATATGACTATTATAGTCAACAAAGAATTCAAATTCACAACTCGTGTTCTTATTGATTCAGGAGCAGATCAAAATTGTATCAAAGAAGGATTAATCCCTACAAAATGTTTCGAGAAAACTACTGAGCGTCTTTATGGTGCTAGTGGTAAAAAATTAAATATTAATTACAAAATTTTAAAAGCTCATGTTTGTAATTCAAATATTTGTTTCAAAAATATTTTTTACTTGGTAAAAGACTTAGATCAAGATGTTATTCTTGGTACTCCTTTCATTGTTCAAACTTATCCTTTCAAAGCTGATTATAAAGGATTAATCACAAAAATTTTTGGAAAGAAAATTTTCTTTGAATTTTCAAATCCTCCTTCTTATAAAGACGTTAATTCTTTAAAAGAAGTTGCAATTTCAAAAATTATTCATAATATTAATTTGAAAAGAGATCATATTCAATTTCTCAAAGAAGAAATTTCATTTCAAAAAACTGAACAAAGATTACAAGATTCTTTTATCAAAAATCAGATTATTGATTTACAAAAGAAAATTGAACAAGAAATTTGTTCAACCATTCCTAATGCCTTCTGGAATATGAAGAAACATATTGTTTTTCTCCTATATAATTCTGACTTTCATGAATCAAACATTCCTACAAAATCTCGTCCTATTCAAATGAAAAAAGAACTGCTTGATTTTTGCATCAAAGAAATCAATGATTTACTTGAAAAGGGTTTAATCCGTCCAAGTAAATCTCAATGGAGTTGTTCTACATTTTATGTTAATAACTCTGCAGAAATTGAAAGAGGAGTTCCTCGTCTCGTTATTAATTACAAACCACTCAATACAGCTCTTCAATGGATTCGTTATCCAATCCCCCAAAAGAAAGATCTTTTGAATCGTCTTTCAAAAGCTATCATCTTCTCAAAATTTGATATGAAGTCAGGATTCTGGCAAGTTCAAATTAAAGAAGAAGATAGATACAAAAATGTATTTAATGTTCCTTTCGAACAATACGAATGGAATGTTATGCCTTTTGGTCTCAAAAATGCCCCTTCTGAATTTCAAAAAATCATGAATGATATTTTCAATCCCTTTTCAAATTTCATTATTGTTTATATCGATGATGTTCTTATTTTTTCACAAAATATAGAACAACATTTTAAGCATATTCATACATTCATTCATATTATCAAGAAAAATGGATTAGCAGTTTCTGCTAAAAAGATTGTTTTATTTCAAAAAAAAATTCGTTTTCTTGGTCATTTTATTTAAAATTCTACAATTACACAAATTCAAAGAAGTCTTGATTTTGCTGACAAATTTTCAGATGAAATTATAGATAAAACAAGTTTACAACGCTTTTTAGGTCGTGTAAATTATGTGGCCGATTTCGTCAAAGATATACGTCAAGTCTGTGCCCCATTATTCAAAAGGTTACAAAAAACCCTGACCCATGGAATCATGAGTGTACGCATGCGGTTCAAAAAGTCAAAAAGATGATAAAAAATATTCCCTGTCTTTCAATTTTTGACCCCACAGCCTCAATTATTGTCGAGACAGATGCATCAAACATTGGATTCGGTGGTGTGTTAAAACAAATCCCATTTGAGTCATCTCAAGAACAGTTAGTCAGATTTCATAGTGGAGTTTGGTCTGGACCTCAAAAGAATTATTCCACTATCAAAAAAGAGATTCTTTTAATAGTTCTTTGTATCTCAAAATTTCAAAATGATTTAATTAATAAAAAAATTATTTTGAAAACTGATTGCAAAGCCTCAAAAGATGTTTTACAAAAAGATGTAAAAAATCTTGTTTCAAAACAAATCTTTGCAACATGGAAGGCTATTTTGTCCTGTTTTGATTTCGAAATTCTTTATTTTCAAGGAAAATCAAACTTCTTGATAGACTTCCTCACAAGAGAGTTCATTCAAAAGAGAGAAAATGAGTTGGGTCAAGCAAGTTGAAGAAGATGATCAAAATCCTTTTCAAACAAAAACTTCAAGAAAAAAGAAAACTTCAATCCCTTTTTTTGAAGATCTCCCAAAAGATCAAAAGGAAGCTTCATCTTCTTCAAACACTTTTTCAACCCTTGTCAAAAAACCAGACCAAAAATCCAAACAAAAAGTTCAAACTTCAAACCCTTCGAACTACAAAAAAGCCGTTTAAAGTACTGGAAAGCTTCCTCAAATTAATCCTCCAAATACATTCAAATACTTTACCAAGAATATTTCCGAAAATGTCCTTGACATGGAAACCTCCTGGCTCAATAGATACAAAGGTCTTGATGAATGCCTTTCAAGTATCGTTCCTCAAAAATTTTGGTTCATGCCTTCAAACATTCAAAAATCCAGAGAATATTATGAGACTATCCTTCTTTTGACTGGATCAGCAATAATTTCTTATACTCCTGAACCAAAAGATAAATCAAATATTATGTTTTCAAAAATCAGTATTACAAGAGTTTTGTCTTACGAAGACTGGGGACAAAATCCTTGGGAAGAAAAGAGACTTCGTCTCTCAAAAACATTTTTCACAACTCAAGAAACTGTAAATTATTTTGATTATCAGAATGTTTGGTATAAAGTCTTTCTTTTTAGACCTATTACCCATTCTTGGTTCATTCTTTTTAATCAAAATTGTAATCCTCATTTTTCAAGTTGGTTTCAAATATGGTTCCTGTATCATGGACTTGAAGAGCAAATTTTGTCCAGTCTCTCTCTTCAAGGTTATGAATACTTCAAAAATGAAGCAAAACCTTTTTTGAACCTTCAAGATAATCTTTTGTTTTAGTTCTCATTCAATATGAAAGTTTCCTGGATCTTTTGCTGGGATTTCTTTCAATATCAAAATCTGAAAGATGATTTTGTTTGTCAAAAAATTGCAAGAAGATTCAAGATCAAATGGTGGTTAAAGTTCAAAGAAACAAATTGTTGCTCCAAAGCAGTTCAATCATGGATTCAAAAACAAAGAAATTTAGGTGTTCCTAAATTTTCAATCAAAGAACAAGAAAGTCAAGCAGATTTCTTGACTGAAAAACAATGGATTATTTCAATATTATCAAAATGTAAAGATCCTAAAGAACTCTTAGAAATTTATGAACAAATTTCTAAACAATGATCTTCAAAATCAAAGTCTTAAGAAGATGATCAAGAATCTCAATTCTCGCAAGAAACACATAATGGTGATGACTTAATTGATTTAGGTTATGACTATGAAGAATTTCTTGCTCAAAAGGACGCTTCAAAATAACTACATTGACCCAATTTTCTTGATGATTTAAGAAATTCAAGGGTATTCAAATCAAGACAAAACCTTCTCAATCTTTGTCAAATTCAAAGTCAATGGTGTAAGATTTGTCAAGATTCCAATCAAATCTGTGGTAAACATCAATCACTACTTTAATAAAGAAAAGTATCTCTTTATTAAAGGAAGTCAAAAGTTGGCTCTACTTTTCAAGATGCTTTATGATAATATCGTCCACTCTCCTTTTCAAGATTCTTTTTCTCAAATGAAAGAAATTTCAAGTCCGGATTACATTATAAGAAGACCTCAAAATTTCAAATGAAGACAGAGCGAATTCAGCAAAAAGAAGTTTCATTCTCTTTGTAATTTGTTCTTTCAAATTTATTTCAAGTTCATATCTTCGTACTTTTTCAATTTTATATCAATAAAACTCTATTTTCATAGAATTTTGTTCTTCTATCTCCATCCCTATTCCCCTAGGCTAAGAATCTAGAGAAAAAATATTAGGAAAATTAAAAGTAGAAGAAAAAGAAGATAAAGATGAATGAGGAATTAGATTTACTTATAGAAAATTTTGATTAATTAAGTTTAAGTGATATAAGTGAATACCAAGTTTTAATGAATATTGGATGAGGACCTAATTCAATAGGAACTTTTAAACAAAAATTACAAGATCTAGATGCAAGTTATGCACCTATATATAATAAACCATATAGACAATTTTATGATAAAGTAAGAAATGGACAACCACCTAAAGGAAATAAATATAGAGATAGGTTTGAATTAAATGATAATTATGATAAACCTATTAACCATGGAGGCACTGGCGGATCTGGGGGGGCATGTAGGGTCAATTGACCCCCTAGTTTTAACTTTTTTTTAATAAATAAATTATTAGGTCAAAAATCAAAATAGTCAAAACTCAAACAATTTCTCTGCTTCAACAGTATATCTCTCTCTCGACTCTCGTCTCTCGCACAAACCGCGCAGTGACCGCCAGTGCCAGTCTCCCACCATTGAAGCACAGCACAGAGCACTCACCCACCGCCACCGCTCGGTCAGCTCCGTCCCCGCCTTTGTTTCTGCCTGACCCTGCTGACTGCCTCCACCTGGAACGCCTCTGTGCAACTGCAACAGCAACAGCCGACGCCAGTGCTGCCGGCGACCCGTCAATCTCTCCGGCAATTAGTCAGGGGCGGACTCTAGTTCTACTGACTTGAAGCTTAAAAGCTTTACACTTACAGACTTATCACTTACTCAAATTTTTTCTTTGAATTCTTCTCCATAAATGACCATAACCGTAAGTTAATTGCTTTGCTGCCTGCCTGCCTCTATGTGTGGTTAGTTCCTATTTCTAAATTTGGATTTATTTACAGTTCAATTAATCAATTATGATTCATGTTCCTGCCCAATAAATGTAATTTAGGGATTTCTGATTTAGGGCTTTGATTTAGGAAATTGACCCTTTTCTGATTTAGGGCTTTGTTACTTATTTATATGTAAATTGATTATTGATAATATTGATTTGGGAAGATTGAAATTTTGTCTGACTTTTGGTAGGTAGGAAATAGTATAATCTGATTTAGGCATTTCTAATCTTGTTGATTTTTTATTTTTGGTTGGTTTGTTTCAGTTATGGAAAAATACTTTAAACGTACATCTACGATTTCCTGTGATGAACAAAATATCGGCGAAAGGAATGTTCGAAAGAAAAGGGATGAAAACGATGTTGGGGATGTTGATGTTGATGTTGATGTTGACGTTGGAGATGTTGGGGGTATTGGAGACGTTGGAGATGTTGATGTTGGATTTGGGGGTATTGGAGACGTTGGAAATGTTGAGGATATTGGAGATGTTGGGGATAGTGGAGGAAATGTTGAGGATATTGGAGATGATGGGGATGTTGATGTTGCACAGCTTCTCTCTGATCCTGGATTGAGAGTTCCAATACAGAATTATGATGTTAATATTCGAGATGTGATTCGAAGAGCATATATGCAAAGAGATCCTTGTCAGCCTCGCAATCATATATTCCCACCCACAAGAATAGGTAAAATAGACCGACGATTTTGTGTTTCGTGGTATAATGAGCATCCCACTTGGTTGGAATACAGTATAGCAAAGGATGCAGTTTTTTGCTTTTATTGTTATCTTTTCGGTTTGAATGTTGGTTCATTTGTTAAAGGTGGATTCTCAAATTGGAAAAAGAAAGAATATATAAGAAAACACGTTGGGGCTTCAAGTAGTGCACATAATCAAGCTCGGGTCAAATATAAATTGTTCAACAATCAAGAACGAAGTATTCGATCTTGTCTCGTTAAACAATATCATCAAGCTCGAACAAATTATCGAATCCGATTAAATGCTTCAATTGATTGTGTTCGATTTCTTCTAGGACAAGGGATGACATTTCGTGGACATGATGAATCTGAAGATTCAAACAATCAAGGAAACTTTCTTGAACTATTGCATTGGTTGTGTGATCATAATCCTGAGATTAAGGCCGTTGCTTTGACAAATGCACCTGAAAATTTGAAATTAACATCACCAAGAGTGCAAAAAGATATTGTAAGTGCTATTGCTTCTGAATGTCTACATGTGATTATCGAAAATATTCGTGATAGTTTCTTCTCAATTTTAGTTGATGAATCTCGAGACATTTCTGTGAAAGGGAAAATGTCAGTTGTCATTCGTTATGTGAAGAATGGGTGTATATTGGAACATTTTATTGGTGTCATTCATGTTTTGAATACCACAGCTGCCTCACTTAAAGCTGCAATTGATCAATTATTCTCAACGCATAGTTTAAGCATATCTAATTTGAGAGACCAGGGATATGATTGAGCTAGTAACATGCGAGGTGAGTATAATGGCCTCAAAGCACTTATTTTGAAAGAAAATCCAAGTGCTTACTGTATTCATTGCTTTGCTCATCAACTTCAATTAGCTCTTGTAGCCGTGGCACAGAAACATCCGAAGATTGAAACTTTCTTCACTACAGTACATAGATTGGTGAATATTGTTGGAGGATCAGCTAAACGGAGTGATCTTATTCGAGAGAATCAAAGATTGAAAATTCTTGAATCACTCAGTATTGGTGAAATATCAAGCGGACGAGGTCTCAATCAAGAAATTACTCTTTAGCGTCCTGGGGATACACGTTGGGGCTCTCACTATAGTTGTTTAATTAACTTGATTACCATGTTTTCAACTATAGTCGAAGTCATTGAGATGATTGCTACTGATTCTACAAGTACCGGAACAAGAGGTGATGCATGCATTTCATTGGAGTTGATGTTAAGATTTGAATTTGCATTTAATCTATATCTCGTGAAAAAGATTTTAGGGATTTCAAATGAATTGTCAAAAGCATTACAAAGAAAAGATCAAGATATTGTCAATGCTATGAAATTGGTGCAAATATGTAAAACACAACTCCAAACCATGAGAGATGATGGATGGGATTCTTTTTTGAGAGTGATTTGTTTGTTTTGTGAAACTCACAAGATCAATGTTCCCGATATGGATGATATGTTCGTAACTGTAGGTCGTTCACGGCGTGAGACAGTGACAAATTTGCATCATTTTCGTGTGGAAATGTTTTATGCTGTCATTGATATGCAACTTTAAGAGTTGAATGATCGTTTTTCTGAAAAAAATAATGACTTGCTTATTTGTGTTGCATGTTTATCTCCAAATAATTCATTTGCTGCTTTTGACAAGATCAAATTGATTCGACTATGTCAGTATTATTCGGTAGATTTTGATGCAGCAGATATCCTAGAACTTGATGATCAACTAGATATGTATATTCTTGATATGCGCACTTCTGAAGACTTTGAAGAATTACAAGGCATTAGCGATCTTGCACAGAACTTGGTTGTGAAGAATAAACATGAAGTGTATTCATTAGTCTACAAACTTGTGACACTAACCTTAGTTCTTCCCGTGGCTATTGCTACAGTTGAGAGAGCATTTTCTGTGATGACTTACGTCAAAAATGGTCTGCGCAATCGAATTGGAGATCAATGGTTGAATGATAGTTTGATTGCCTATATTGAGAAAGATGTTTTTGATAAGATTGAAAATGATGTAATTATTGAACGTTATCAAAGTATGAGAACACGTAGAGAGTAATTGTAATAAGATATATCTTATTTTAATTTTTTCATCACTTTTTTAAAAGTTCGTTACTGACCCCCTAGTCTAAAATGTCTGCGTCCGCCCCTGCATGGAGGAACAAAATTATATCTAAATTGCAAAATATATACTAAAAAAGCCTTATTAACTTAGGCAGATTCAATGATATTATTCTTTTTATATAATAAAGATGACACATGGGAAAATATTGAAAAAAGAATAGATTTCTTAATTGCATCCTTTAAAGGAGATGTTAGAAATTGGTAGGAAAGAATTAGTGATGATACAAAAACATTAATAAAAAAAATGTACAAAAAGAAATAATAAAATTAGATAGACAAAGTATTAAAAAGCTAGTAGAATATATTTCAGATGAATTTTTTGGAGAAAATTAGATAAAAAATGCTGAAATGGAAGAAATAAGAGAAAAAGACAATGCTAGAATTAAGCTGATAAATTTAACAATACGTGATATGTGTAAAATTAAAGAATATACTTGTGAATTTAGAAACTATTATTATGTTCAATTTTACAGTAATGAAAACCAAGAAGTATATCAAGATATGTACTATTATAAATTACCAGGTTCACGGGGAATATATTTTAAAATAGAATTTGAAAAGTATGTTAGGGACAGTATTGGAATACCTAGGACTTTAGGTTCAAGAATAAAAATTTTATTTGAGAGACTAGCATGTATATGTCAACAGAGACGAGACAATCAATGAAAAAATCAGGAAAATTAATTATAATATGTTGTGAAGATATAGAAAATCCTATATAGTGGGGGATGTAATTCTGAAAGAAGGGTTAATAAAAGAAAATATAAAAATAAAAAATTTAAAAATTTTAGAAATTTTAATAAAAGATATATAAAACCTAAAAGAAGATATTATAAAAGAAAAAATATCCCATTTGGTCAACAGAAAAATAAAAGTCAATGTAAATATTGGAATTGCGGAGAAATAAGTCATATAAGCCCTGATTGTAATAAAAAGAAAGTTAAAATATTATAAAAAGAATATTTGGAAATAAAAGATGAATTGAGTGAAATACCAGACATTGAAAAATATTATAATCAAGAAGTTTATATAAGTGAAACAGAGGATAATGAATCAGAATCTGAATAAGGAAATAGAGGAAATAGAGGAAATAGAAAGTAATAATATAAATATACAATAATATGAAAGAATAAAAGGATATGGATTAAAAGTTACATTTGATAACAATAAATTTAGAAAATTACAAAAATTATCTTTAGATTTAAAAATAGAAAAATTGGAAGTTTTAGACAGAATTTGGAAACAAGAAAGGATAGTAACAAATGAATATCACAAAATAGAAAAAATGATAGATGTAAGAACAATATATGGACAACATAAATTAAATCTTTTAACAAAAAATATAGTTGAAGAATTATTAACAAAGGTTAGTAAAAGACAAAGTGAAAAAATTCAATATGTTTATTTAGCAGGAATACAAATAATATTTACATCATTATTCAGAGAAGGGATAGACTCACCCTTAACTATAACCTTATCTGATGGAACAATAATAAATTTAAAAGATAGTCATTTGGAAACAATAGAAGGAAATCTGGCATATCAAAAAATAATGTTTACATGTTACCCAAAATATTGTGTATCATTAAAAGATAGAAGTTTCAATGAAGTTTTAGGATTGCATTTTAAAGTGCATAGAGATGATATCATGCAATCAGGTGATCAAATTATGACTATAGAATATAGAGCTTTATACACATTTACAAATTCTAATTATGGAAACATTTATTTCAATAAACCTTATATTTAAATACATAAAGAATGTAAAGATATTAGCAAAATAATAGAACCAAATAAACAAATTAGTTTAATTCCAGAAGAATATGAATTTAATTTAATAAGAAATAAACATGAAATAATAAAATTAAATAAAGGAGAATGTTCTAATAATATAACGTATAAGGATGGAAAATTAATCAAAATATCAAAAAGTCTTAGAATACCTAATAAAAATCAGTTAGAAGAATTTAATAATATAAAAGAAGTAAAACTATATAAGAATGCTGAAAACGTGAAAATAGAACGAGAATATTATAATGGAAGAGAAAATATAAATGGACCAAATATATTAATAGATACAGGAGCTAGTGAATGTCATATAGCTTCAATCAGAAATAAATGATTAATAACTCATAAAACTGATCCATATAGATATTTAAATTTTGATGGACGGGTACGTATTACAAATTTGGAAGTTAAGGTACCAATAAAAATAAAAGGAATAGATTTTTTAGTCCCGTGTTATATAGATAAAAGTATGGATATAAACCCCTATATATTTTTAGAAATGAGTTTTTTAAATGGATTAGAAGATTATAGTATAAAAAAAGAGGATTATATATAGTTCATAATGGACAAACTATATTATGTAAAAAAAATTAAATGAATAATCAGATAAGTTTTCCATTAGTTGTATATATTCAAATCACTATTTTAGAAACAAATATAACAACTCGTGCTTTAATAGATACAGGAAGTGATATAACAATATTTAAATTTTTTTTGATAAAATCATGGAATAATAATAGTAATATAAAAATAACTGGAGTCACAGGAGAAAGTACCCAGATAATTAATAGTGTTGATAAAGTTAGTATAATTCTTGGAAGTAAACAAGTTACAATAAATAAGATTTATAAATATGATAAATTAGAATGTGATATATTATTAGGAAATGATTTTATACAACAATTTCAATATTATAAGCAAAATAATTATATGATAATGCTACAAATACCTTGTGGACATTTATTAAAAATTTCAAAAGAATTTAGACCTTATAGAGTTCAGCCAGCCTAGTGTATTGATAAATGGGAATAAAAAACCAATAATATTTAATGAAAAAAAAATAAAAGAATATTGTATAAAAAAGTTTTAAAAACAAGAATAGAAATTAGTATAGAAAAAATTATTGAATAATTAGAAAAAGTTTATGGAGAAAATCCATTGTTATTTTGAAAACCACATCACCCTAAGGTCAAAATAGAATTAACAGAAAATGTTATAATATGAGTCAGATCAACGATGTATACTATAGAAAATACACAAGAATTCAAAAATCAGATAAAAGAATTGTTAGAACAAAAACTTATTAGACCTAGCAATGAATCTCATAGTAGTCCAGCCTTTATGGTTATGAAACATTCTGAAAAGGTCAGAGGAAAAACTAGAATAATTATAAATTATAAAGAATTTAATAAATCTACTAAATTTGATGGATATCTTTTACCAAATAAAGAAGTTTTAATAAATCTTGCAAAAGGAAAACAATATTATTCTAAATTCGATTGTAAATCAGGATTTTGACAAATAAAAATGGAAGAAGATAGTATACAATATACTGCATTTAGTACACCTCAAGAAAAATATGAATGATTAGTAATATCATTTGGATTAAAAAATGCACCACAGATATATCAAAGAAAAATTGATAATATATTTAAAATTTTTAATGAATTTATAATTGTCTATATAGATGATATAGTGATATGTTCTAACAGTAAAGAAGAACATTGCAATCATTTAATACAATTCATAAATGAATATAAAAAAGAAGAAATTGTACTTTCTAAAAAGAAAACTTTAATAGAAAAATAAGAAATATATTTTCTTGAATTATCAATAGATAAAAGAAGAATAAAACTATAGACTCATATATCTAAAAAGATAGAAAGTTTTCCAAATAAATTAGAATCTAAAGAACAAATACAAAATTTTTTAGGATGTTTAAATTATACAGAAGGTTTTATTGAAAACCTTTCTAAAAAAAGGTATAAAATACAAATTTTACTTAAGAAAACAAATACTAACGGATGAAATGAAGAACATACAGAAATAGTTAAATAATTAAAAGAAGAATGTAAAAATTTACCAAAATTAAGATTATCAGATGAAAAAGATAATTTGATTGTTAGTACTGATGCCTCAGATAAATATTGGGTAGCAATATTAAAAACAGATTCAAATGATTTTTGTAGATATTCAAGTGAAACTTTTAATTAAGCAGAAATAAATTATACCACTCATGAGAAAGAATTATTAGCAATTATTAGATGAATAAAAAAGTTTTCATTATTTTTATTATCCAAGAAATTTATTATCGAAACTAATAATTCTCAAGTTGCAAGATTAGTTAGGAATAAATTATCATCAGAACCTCAATACAGAAGGCTCCATAGATAGCAAGCTTATTTAGCATTCTTTAATTTTGATATAGTTCATATTAAAGGAGTTAATAATTTCCTTGCAGATTTTCTCAGCAGAAATATAGAATTCGTTGATGGATAAAGCTAGGATCATGAATTTATACCAATATATCCTACATATACAAAAAAGTACAGATTTTCTTAAAGAAAAATCTGAAGACATAAATACCGGAGCAACACAGATCTTAGAGATGTTCAACTCTAATATAAAAATATTGTTGAATATTACTACTGAACATCATAAAGAGACCATAGAACTCAAAAATCAAGTTGATGCTATTGCAGCACAACTAAAAGATATACAGTCTGAGACAGATATACCAAAGGGCTCAGAAATGAGTTTTCCAAATCAATACCAAACAGAGATAGTTGGAAGCAGCAGTGGACCCAGACGTGATAATATACCAACTGATAACAAACAGATTCTATTTCAATATCATCAACAAAAAAAGTGATAATACATGGAGACAAAAGAGATTCCAAAACAATCAGCATCATAGACCAAGAAGATAAAATCCCTTTAAATCCAAAAGAAGAAAAATATGCTGAAATAGTCAGAACTGCTTATGAAATAAAAATGAGTAATTCATATTTTATCTCTTCGGGAAATAATGTTTATACCAGAATAACAGTTATGTAAGGAGGAGACCCTTCATTTATAAAAATTATAGTAGACTATGGATTTATAGATTGGTATATCCAGGAAAAGATTTGATAGAAATTTCGAAATTTGATGATATATTCATAAAAGAAGTATTCAGATTTGCCAATGGACGAAGAATATAATTGAAATTTTAATCAATAAATCCTGAATACGATGGAGTTGTATACTATCCAGTTGAACACATAATTTCCACTGGATATGTTGCAGCCAATTTCCAAATAGATATGGTGAAAAATGATAGAAAAGCTCCAACAGTGACAAAATCATGGATCAGACATAGAAAAACACTTGAAATTAAAGCCATATACAACATTGTCAAAAATTTGTTGGACAAAAAATTCTCATGCTTGTGCCAATATGAAAACTGGATGTTGATATCAAATTAAGGACATGAAAAATCAGAAATATTGAAGGATTATATTACAAGTTTGAAATACATCAATTTTCAAGATGTCCTATCACTATAAAAGAATCCTGCAAACTAAGGGAGTGCCCCAACTGCATGTAAAAAAAGAAGACAGTAATAGAGCACCTTTGACAAAGTTATATGGAGGACAATGATATAACTGTATGTAAAGACATAGAAGATAAAGAAAGATTCCCTTTGGATAAAAAGTTGAAGATGCATGTGAAGATGTAGGCTCAAGGAGAAAAATAATAGAGAGGTAAGTGTGTCTTTGCTGATGTATTCAATGATGTAATGGAGTCTCATAGACTTGTATAAATAGAGGCATTGTAATAGATAGAAATCATCTTGAAACCTCGAATTGTAACCAATATCCACTCCTAAACCATCTTTAGTTTGAAAAATCAGTTTTTCTGGAAATCCTTGTATACCAAATAGAAATCTTATAAAAGTTCTGATAGAAATAAAATTTCAATATTTTGATATCAATATGAGTTTCTAAATTTTTATTCCCATATATTATTGAAAAATCTAATAGAAAGTTTCCTTCTTATTTTAGCAAAAAGAGAGTTTTTCTTTTATAGAAGTCTAGAATTTTATTCTTCAGAATTGATACAGTGAGGGCAAGAAGCTGAAATAGTAAAGATTCCGTGAAAGCAGGAGGCCGTTGAAGGAAGCAGTTTACATATTCAGAGCTCAAAGGTCACTCGATTCTAAGAATAAAGATCCAGATCAAACTTAAGGTAAAACTATTAAATTATTGCTAAAATTAGAATGAATCTTTTTAGATCTTAAAGATTCAAAGGGATTAATTGTATGATTTGATGATTATAAATGCCAGGCTATACAATTAAAGGATTGGATAATTTATTAGAAAGAATGTTCAAAGTAATAAAAAATATGTATTCTCAATTAGAGAATATGAATGCATCTTTTGAAGAATATAATATATTAAATAATAAATTTGAACAATATATTACAGATTATTTCAATTTATTAGATCATAGAATGAAATTATATTCAAAACAGAGAAAATATAAGATAAAATGTTTAAAAGATTAGGATATATGTTACAATATAGAAAAGATCATTTCATTAAGGGCAATATAGACTTTTCCGTGAAAAGGAATAGTGATAGGCCAAATAGAAAAATCTCTCCTCAAATAGGAACTTATTGATTTTATAACTACGCATTTCATCACTTTTTATCAAGTTTTACTAAAACTTAATTTTAGAAGAATTTCTATGTAGTTGTAATCAAGTAATATTTATCAGCTTGGCCCATTGCATGAACAACTTCCTCAAAAACCATAGAAAGAGGATAAAACGAGAAGAATCAAAACACCTCGAATTTGAAAAGGTAAATAATAAAACGACTGTGTTACATGTACATAATTGTTTACATACACATTATATTGTGAAATATGATTAGATCATAATTTCCTAAACCAAAAAAAAAAAAAAAATTCTTCACTTTCTTTTTAACACATTATTCATGTGTACCATTATGTACAAATATCATTACTTCTAACAACTTACTATTATTAAATCAAGCATAAACCCAATATGCACTTTTGTAAGTTCATTATCAAAGGGGCATTTGTTTTCCATTTTTGTAAAAATGAGAATGAAAAATGTAGTCGTTATGAGTCCCACACAAAAGATAAAAATTCAAATTAAGTGGTTTAATGTGATGGATGACGGTCATATTTTTTATTTTAATGAGAAAAGAATGAGAAACAAACAAGGACCAAATATCATATCCACTTGCACAAGCTTACAAAAATCCCGTGGTTGATGCATACACTTAAAAGGTGATTAAAGAATCCAAAAAAAAAATTACTCAATATCCTTTAACTCCTACTATTAACTCGTCTCCTTTAACTCCTACTATTAACTCGTCTAACGGGTGATAGATTTCGAATGTGAATATGTGATCACCGCTGATTCATATCAACTTCCAATATATCGAAGTTTTGATCGTGAAAATTGACATCACTCATTGGTACATCGAATAAACACATTCACTAATGGCAACTGCTACATAATGGATTAAGGGAATTCATAAGACAATTAAGTGTAAATCAACTTGTGTCAAGTGTCTACCATAAAATTTTATTTACAAGATGATTGTGTTCAGTACACTCTGAGGTATACTCTATGTACTGGTGTCAATACTCCGACAAAACTTTCGCTACGGTCAAGATAAATTGCTTACTTTGGAGGTGAAGCATTGAAGTATCGAACTCAGCCCCCATTTGACAACCATTATTTGGTAAAAAAATATTTTGAATAGTGAATACTAAGAGAATATATGGTTAAAAAGTAAGGGAAAAATTTTGAATTTACTTGCATAATATATATATATATATATATATATTTTTTTTTTTTTTTACGTGATACCCAGTTCCTAGACATTTTTTTCATAAAATAATTTTTCGCTTTAATTGTTAGATTAATCGACAATCTTTTAATAATAAGTCGATAACTTAGACTTTATTTGATTGCTGCATATTTTTCAATAAAATAATATTATACTAAAATTCAAAATTTTTCTTATTTTTTAACTATACATTTTCCGACAAATCACTATTTCAAAATGTATTGTTTTACAAAAGATGGGCATCAAACAAGTTTGTCCTTATTTTTAGAAGTCATTTTTTCTTAAATTCAGCCCCTGTTTGCCCTCAATTATTTGGATTTATAATGGGAAAATAGAGTTTTTTTTTTAAATGGATTGTTGTAAAAGAATGAAAATTTTTCGATTTATATGAAATATTATTTTTTTGAGAATTGTATGGTTAAAAATATGAGAGAGAAAAATTTAAATTAAATTGATGAGTTTTAAAGGAGGTCAAATGGGTGCTCATTTTCAGCCATATGGATATATAATATTTAGAATCTTTTTAATTATACATTTCATAAATTTTTATTAAAATTTAATAATTAGTTAAGCTCAACACGGGCACATCATACGCTAGAATAATTATTTTATTTTATTCTATATGAAAACTCAACCAATAAGAAAAAGAATAGTGTATTACTGCATGACACGTTGGGACATACTACATAGCGATAAAGGTTTGTTGCTGACCGGATCAACCGGTGAACTTGGCCACATTTGAGTGGACAAAAAATCCTACGACATCGTCTCCAGGCTGTTGGATGAGCTGACACTGGGCCCACACAAATTCCATCGTGTCCACGTATTTATATTATTGCACTCCACTAATCCCGCTACTGGAATTAAAGAAAAAAGAGAAAAAGTTGGACAAAATACAGTCATTTTCAACTTTTTGGTGTGGTCGGACGAACTTGCCCCCTAGTATTTACATATTGGACATAAGCCTCGTTTGGCATCCTTTAAAAGTTTAAATCAACTATTTTTCTGAATACTCATTTTTTAACAACACATTCAGACAATAAAATATTCTGTACGTAAATTCATTTTTTTTAGCCATACATTCTCCAGGAATTCACCATTCAAAACAATGTTTTTTCCTAAATAATGATCATCAAACAAGGACCGAGATTGTCCCTTTATAGATCATTTATGAATTTTTATTTTACAATAAAAAGCTTTAAAATGATTTTTGCTCATTCATATTAACTTAACACTAAAATAATTATGGATATTCTCATTCACCGTCCTCGAACAATACTACTTGTTGCACTTGGATCCCCATTCATATTTTGTTTGAGATTAGATAGGTGAGGGCATGGTCCAGTTCGGTTCTAACGAGAATCGAATCGGATCTGAAAATTTCGGGTATTTAGTAAAGACAAATGTATTATATAAAATTTCCACCGAAAATGTTTGAAACCTTAAAATTTTAGATCGACGTAATAGAACGTTGTCATCTTTTGAGGGAAAATAATTTTTGGGTCTAGTTACATCACTGTTGCAATTTGGAAAACTATAATATTTAATACAGAGAACCATAGACACAATCAGGGGATGTAGATCTAATGGTAGAGCGCTCGCTTTGCATGCGAGAGGCACGGGGTTCAATCCCTCGCATCTCCAAGCACCAAAACTAATATTGATCATGGTTTTCTTTTCTTTTATAAATTCTGTAAAATATGGAACGATCACATATACTTGTCAAATTCTCTCCACATTTTTGTTAATTTTATTTTTTTATTGGACTATCTCTAAGAGGATTTCTTGTTTTATTATATACAAATTGATGCCTATTACTAATATTAAAGACACGGGTAATATCTAGCAAATTAACAACAATTAATGATGTAGAAGTGGAACTATGAACATCTAATTCATTTTACATGTAACTTGTCAGTCATTTGATTCAATGTAACACTTTTAATAAATACTAGTGACGGGCTGTGCATTGCACGTGTAATAGGTAATTTAGAATTCGGTCTTGTGGTATCTTAATGGAAAAGAAGACCTGATTAGAAGGATGTTTACATTAGATTATATAAAATGTGTCCACAAGTGGTTACATTGGCAATAGTAATATGAAGTACAAAAGAGAGTTCTGAAGTGCCATACACTGATATGTACATGCCGTATTTGGGTACATGGTTTCTAATATGTTAATATGGACAATGAACAAAATTTAGTATGGTAGATAGAGATGCTAGGAATTAAGTTTGTTGGATTGTGGACATAAGTGTGCAAATGAAATACAAAATATGTATTTTTCAGGTCTTCAACAACTACTCTTGCTTCTGTTTTTTGTTTGCATGTTTGGGAGCTTCATGTGTAGTGCTTGGTTGTGTGATGTTGGTAGGTAACTGGTTGTCATCTTGGAGGTGTGAGTCGAGGATGAAGATGACTTCATATGGTGCCTTGTTAGTGATTGTCTCTATATTTACTATTTTGATGTATACGATGTGCTCACGTGCAGTCGTTGCTAGAATTGTAGAGCTACTCTCCATATGTTCCTGTTGGGATATTCATTAGAAGTAGTTCATAGTATATTTATTGGAGAGAAACAAATAATAGGCAGAAAAATGAAATTTTGAGATAGTTACCTTAGAACTTTGTTTCATCAATTCTGTAGCTCGACATTTGAGGAATGTTTCAGCCGATTTTTCAATAATTGATGCTGTGATTGAGCCTGTGGTGTCCTGTAATTGAACGATTGCTCTTGCTTTGTTAGAGTATAGGTGGAATCACTGTCAGTGTTTTGGGATATATTTGATTATCATTAGATGATGAATAATGCATCTATTTATGTAAATGATGTACTTGTGACACGAATATAATCTGACCTTGGAATCGATGTAGCGTAGTTGTCCTTGCAAAGTCTACAAAAATAAGTTTCGTTTACAGCTACACTTGTAGATTTGTTGCAACTGTCACATGATAGATACCATAGTGCTTGGTCTATATAAGCTAATGTGACATTTGCTCTTGTTCAGAAGTGTCGTTGTTGTAACGTGTACAGTAACATATGTAAAATATATATAATGTAAAATGTAAGTGAGAAGGTGTACCATCTGTTGTAGCTGTTTGACGTTGACTAACTTTTCTTCTGGTGGGCAAGAAATTGTGGTAGATGTGGGAAAGATATAAGCTTTTCTTGTCACGATGTCATTTACTATGATGATGTTCTACTCCAGCCTGATGTTCGAATGAAATTGTTAGAAGTAAATAAGGGAATTATGAGTAATAATTACAATATATATAAGTATATAAATGGAAAAATGAAAGAATGTACCAGTACTTTAGTTCTTGAACTTGCTCAAATGGGGGATTAATGAGTATTGATGAGTTCATTTTTGTAGAGACGGATATTCCTAAATAGAGAGTGAAATGAGTTTTTGTATGTTAGGTCTAAATTCATATGTTTTCATGTGATTGTATACAAGGAGGAGTCAATTTACCATTGAAAGAAGTTACTCTTAATCTGTTGCTCACAACAATTAGTTTTTTGGTGATTGTGTTGGGGATGGTATTACATTCATTTGCAACGAAATTGTCCCACATCTGAAGCATGTGTGTTTCGAACCTGTAATGTTTCAAATTGTATTTGATATGTAATAACTAAAAAGAGTTAATTTGGGGTTGGCAATAGTAAATGTGTGATAAAAGTAAATGTTTTACCTTTCGTTCATGAGAATGACATCTTGTATTGTTGATTGGTTGTCACGAATTTGAATTACTCTTTTGGGAAAGATGTCGACTGCTATTCCAATGATGCCTACAAGAAATAATATGGGTTAGTAATGAGTATAGGTGTAATTTATATTTAAGATAGAAGAAATGAAGTGTAAGATGTTAATGGGATTGCAATTACTTATTTCTGTATTTGTATTCATGTACTGCTGAAGATTTTCGAATGATATGAAGTTGTAAGTTGATGAAAGGAGGGAGTTAAATTGTTCGTCAACTTCAATGACGTTGGTTTTGCATTGATTGTCCATCGGATGTCACCAAGTTGGGTTCTATAGTATGCATTTGTTTCTTTAACTTGTGCATTTGAGATGAGGTATGTTTTGTGTGGTAGTAACGTGTCTTCGAAAGCTGTGATGGAGCTATCGAATAACGTGGCTTGAACTTTGTTCCCCTGCATAAAAACTAAGTTAAAGTGTGTTTTATAAGGTAGGGTAGAGAATAATTTTAAGATAATGGAAAAAATTTTGGGATTTGGAAATGAGGATGTTAATCTTGAATAATATATTGCGCTTTTGTGGTTTGTGATATAATGTATATCTTATGATTGAATTAGGAATGCTAGCTTCAGTTTTTGGTGGTGGAATATGTATTATTTGATGCCCTTTTCTATGAAGAATTTCTCTATTACTGGAAAAGAAAATGGAGGACAGATTGTCAAGAATGCAAAAACTATTGAAGGCCCACATGATATGAGTTCATAGAATATCTTGTACCTAGAGTTGTTAAGGAAGGTGTTACAGAGATTGTTAAAGAATCTTGATTATAAATCACCTAGTTATTGTTTACAAAGCATTTTCATAGTCGAGACAATGTTCAAAAATTTCAGCAGAGTATTATTGGCAGTAAGAAGAAATTAGATACTAAAGGTAGAGTTCCAACCAATGGAGTAGTAAATCCTGGATAAACTTTTGTAGTGCCATATTTTTTATTTTCATGTTTGTGTCAAGACAACTGGTGATAATTTAAATCTTTGACAGAGTATATGATATGCGGTTGAAGACGCTCATTCTTGATTTGGTATGTATTTTTCATGTGATTGCATTAGAGAATGATTAATTATGTCCATTGGTTCATGGTTAAAAACGTCTAGATTGTTTCTAGAGATATGAGTTTCATGAATATGCAGTTATTAAAGTTGCATGCATTTAAATTTGTATTATCTCCTTTTAGTTAAGTTCCCAAATCTTTTTCACAATTTATTATATTCAAAGTTTCAAATAAAGAAACTTAAATTATGTGAGAAGAGTTACCTTAGGATCCATTAACCAAATGTGTTGGTATTTCAATGGACTGTTTCTAGCTTTGGTGAGAGAACTTTTTTCTGAAACTACTACCTTTACACTCTAGCTAGATTCTCCAGGTTTGATGTCAGGTATAAGTTTGTATTCTATGGCCATATCTATCTACAAAGAATTCAATTTGATTAGTAGATGACAATTGTTAGAAATATAATAGTTAAAACAAAACACAGATATAGAAAGATATATGGAATGATGTTTTTGAAAATGTTTGCAATTAATGTATGCTGTTGTTGTATGGGAGAAAAGGATTACAAAGATGAAGAGCAAGGAGCAGATGATGCTAGAGAAGATAAAGTGGATGAAGGTTTTACTTGATGGCCTATATGTATGCTGAGAGATCGGTGGTAGGGTTAGCAACGGTTCGATTATGAGTCGGTTCGACCAAAACCATAACCGCACTTCCAATTTTTTGACCATACCATAACCACGTAAATCGGTTCGGTTCGTATCTCGGTTCGGCACGGTTTGGTTCGTTTAATAACCACGAAAATAAATTATTTTTATAGGTTCATCCGTCAAATTGATATAAAATAATTTATGAAAAAAGTCAATGAAGACAAAAACACAATATTCTAAACGAAAATGCAAACATTATCTAAATTTTCAATTGTAAAATACAAATTTAACAAACAATCTTATAAATATAACAATACTAAATTTTTCCTTCATTCTTAATTGTTGCGCATCGAAATTACCTGATTCATTCTTCTCCACAAGTTTTACTAGCATAGATCAATACTCAAAGTTGATTCATATATAGTAAATAAGAAATGTAAATAGAGAATACAACAATACTACCTATTCTAGAATGGTCTTAACTAAGATTTAAATAAAAAAAATGTACCTCTTCATCAGCTTCCTTCTCGCTAAACGTTGCACAAACTCTAGAGTATGATGAAGAAGTATAATTTTCTGCACACAATAGAAAAAAATTAACAATAAAAGGAGCCGTGAGTGAGTTTGTAGTCTGTGGAGAGTAGGGTTTGCATTTATTTACAGTCATACTAATGCTATTATTATGGGCTAATAATAAGTGGGTTGGTCGGCTGAGTCATGTAGATGTAATGGGGGGATTTTGTTTTGGGTTAGATAGAAAAGTAGTGTAAAACTCAATAATCAATTTAATTGGTTTTTGTTTGTTTTTTTTTTATATGCGGGTAATCGGTTCGGTTTCGGTTCAACGGCGTAAATACCATACCTGCACCGCCACGAACCGGTTCATAAAAATAAAAATCATATCCGCCCCATTGCACCATCGGTTCGATATTTTTCGCCCCATTCGGTTCTGTTAACCGCGATTTTCGATTTTGAAGGTTTAAATTGCCATCCCTAATCGATGGCAGTGGAAACTGACTAAAGTTTTAGAATGAATGGTGAGGATGATATATTTCTATTTGAATAGAGCTTGGGAAATTCTCAGTGGCAGGCAAGAAGTTTGGTTACTGTCATAAGCAAAGGTTTCTAGGGAATGGTTGTGGGAAGTGGGTTGCCAAGTGGTGACAGTATAATTTTTTTTTTTTTTTTTGATACCCAGGTATCCCAACTTCGCCAGACTAAATCCTGGACCTCTAGCCACCGGCCCCTCAGTGACTCGAGGAGGTAAATTGCAGGTTATGCCCTTATTGGCTCTCAGGTTCCCACTTGGTTTATACTTTTGGCCCCAAGAGAATCCTCTTCACTGCGTTGATCAGGAATCGAACTCTTCACGTTGAGGTTGCAAGCCGACCATAGTGATTGTTCCACCAACTCGGATGTGCCCTGGGGGGCGTGACTGTATAATTTTTTGCAGGGACGAGGTGTTGCTTTACTGAAAATTAGTTGTTTAGTGAAGCAAATATATATTTATCTAAAATAAAAGAGAGTCTGTGGTTAAACATGTCTGTAAAAACACAATAAATAAGATATTCAATCAATAATGGAGCCTACTCAGTTGTCCTCTAAATATAATAAAGGAAACTCAAAAAGATTTCTTCCTGTGGGTAGTACCAGAGTTTCTTCTCTCGCTTTACCTTTCGTCTTCTTACTTCTAATAACAATGATGTTGATGTGGTCGTTAATTTTGCATGAATTACTTAGGGTTGGATCTTATGATTTCTAGTCTCTCATGGTTTTTATTCTTTCACAAATTCCTAGTGCATAGAAAGTAATGAACGTGTAGATGCTGTCAGCATGTCCAACTTGTGGTATTGTGTTATCCTAATAGAGAAAAAAAAGTCAATGAGAACTCATTTGAAGATTAGAAAAAAAAAACTGGAATAAGAAATTCAGATTTAATTCCAAAGACAATATGGCAAAACCATCTTCACACGTGTCTTTCATTCAAGCTAAAAGTATATACACATGGAACCTAGTTCAGTTTGCAATAGTTAAGAAGTGTTTTTAATACTTCTAAAGAAGTTACGTAAAAATCCTTGTAACTGGAATATGTAGTGTGTAATTTAAAAAAAAAATGACACAGGAAAACTGAACAAATATGTCAACATTAATGATCTAACATATAATACTCAAAGCATGGTATTATATTTTTACAGTAGAAAACAAGAGAAAGGACCAACAAACAAATAGACTTATCGCATGATACCTCCCATATGGATTATTAGCTGAAGTGAATATGCACTTAGGTCTGAAGCTGAAGTCTGATTTTCGAGACACTGTCAAAAGTGAGGATATTGAGTGAGACTGAAACTGTTTGGCTCAAGTTGCCAAATCATATTTTCAGTTAAAAAATTTCAGCAAATTGCATACATACCTCAACGTTTTTATCTTGGACTATATTTAATTTTAACTCATTACCATTGGCGAAGATAGTAGGCATAAAGCCAGAAAAATGAGAATGTCAAGGATAACTGAGGCTTTTCATAATTTTAACCATAAAACAATTATTTATTAGAAAACTTGCTTATTTAAGGTGATCACAAGTACTAATATGTGGAAGTATCTGGTAAGAAAGGTACAACATATAAAGCCTACGCCAAATTGGAAACAGAAAAGGTTAGAGATTGATGCTTGCACCTAAAACTATGTGAGAACAGTAGCAGATTGATCATTTCCTATCCTTGAGCCCAAGTCTTTCTTTAAAGATAATAAGAAAATATTAGTGGAAGAATTTACCCATTGATAGCTTCAAGATACCGCAGCACATTTGGGCTTTGGCTCTCGCCCAAGAACTGCAATAAATGTGTTGAATTGAGGGAAGTTTGATGGATACTGGGCTTCTCCGTCCTGGAATATAAGAGATCGAGAGTAAGAAAAGAAGGCACTAACTTTTCTATTTGATTCTGGGACATCTGCATTGCCACGAACTTCCTGTCGTACCATTACAACTTCAATTGACCCAGGAATAAAACAAGTCCTATAAAAATGAAAATGGACGTAAAGAAATACCTTGTCAAAATACCGCATGGGCAGCAATTCCTTCACTAAACCACACATTCCACAAATGTAAAGTAAATTTGACATCACCTGCAAAATGCTTAACCATTAGAAGAAACTTGCGATATCCATTTCTCTAAAGAAACACAAAAAACTACTGTTAAAATGTATGTACTGTTGGAATAATTAATAATTCCATACGTGGGCTTCACATTCGATTGCAAAATTTTACGGATTAGATATATGGTTGATAATGATATTTGTGTTTGGGCCAAATTTATTAAGTGATCAATTGAGCCTTTTACACCTTACGGGTTGTAATTAATTTGGTGTGGTAATTTAAAGTATGTGGGCCGGAAATAAACCCTAATTAGAATTCTAGTCGTAATGGGACGATTCAAATTATTTCCTATATACAAAGGCTAGGTCCCCTCTCCTCTCCATATGTTTCATTAGCTTGCCCCATTGATAGTTAATACTTTTGTGAGGAGTAAGGAGGGGAAGATCTTGGCTACTATTACAACTATAATTCATATCAACAATGGCTTTCGCAGGTATGAATTCATTTCTATTAATTTATTTTATTGTGATTATCGATTCTTAACATGATTAAAACTAAAAATTAACAATTGGTATCAGAGCAGCATGTTAAGATCGAAATCCTTCATGAATTTTTTTTTTTTTTAACTTTTCTGTGCATATATATTTTCGTGTATGCATGTGTATAATTCAGCCATCAAAACCCAAATCTGATAAATCCAAAAACCTTCTCTTCCAGAGAATAATTTTAGTATATCAATCATATAAAAAAAAAAAAAAATCAGTGGATAAACAAGAAATCAGAAGTTTGAGCAAAAACACGATCTATTAGGTAGAAAACTTTTATTTTTATTGATCAAATCTAGCTATCTGCTTGAAGATGATTGGATAAATAATTCTTGCTCGACAGATTATACTGGGCGTCGTAGAGATGCTTTTTATTTTGGCTTTGAGAAGTTTATTTGGCTCCAGTATTATGGTGGAGACCTTGAGGATGTTTTAACCTCTGACTACGATAAGAGAATGTTCTCTTAACTGGTGCATAGTGGTAGTTTAGTAAACAAAATGGAATTTTATGGATATTGAATATTTTAATCTTAGTTTTCTCATAGTTTCTGTAGGTACTTTTACCAGGGAATTTTAATGGTTTGCTGGAGTTATTTTCTTCTTTGAATTCTCCGACATTTTCGAGAACTTCTGACTATTTGTTTATCTATTGAATCCTAATGTTTAGACATTGGGTTCCCTTGATACAATGATTGATATATCCACAATTAATCCAAGACTCTTGTGAAGGATTGAATGTTTAGTGCGATTTTGGGAGAGATGTAGGCGGGGGCTTCTGTTGTAAATTGCTAATTTTCAAGCCCCTGTTTACAATTACAGATTGAGGGTTAAGTTTTGTAAATTATATAAGGAGGGCCTGTCATATAATTTATGCAGTTGAAGGACCTGATTTTAATTTAGGGTTAAAATGTAATTTTCAATAAGGGGCTCTTAATTTGAACTTATAAATTTCTGACCCTAAATTTTAATTTTGACACAGTTAAAAATTTTTATTTGATAATTGACTCATTTGGAATATATTAAATAATAATAATAGTTTAGTTGACGACTTTTTGTATTATTTCATTAAAATGATTATGTATTTAAATGTTGTCATTTTTTTTTGCGTGTTTAAATTTCAATTTTTATAATATTGAAATGTTGAATTTTGTTGCCAATTTCGTCTCCAAATCACATATAAATTTTGTTGTTTATCGATTAATAATTGTGATTTGTTATATAATTATTATTTTGTGATTGAATTTTCATGGGCATTGAAACGATTCTTATTTTCCCACTATGAGAGAAATATTTTAAAATAAAAATGGGTGGTAACTGCCAAAGTGGCACACTCATTATTATTTATTCAGTTTTCTCTACAATAAAAATACATATATTTTTGCCCAACAACTTTTGATTTATTGCATATAATATCTTGCCCAAAGGTGTTATTATATGTAATATTTTTGGAAAATGGCATGAGAAAGTTAACGAGCTTATTTTGGTTTAGAAATTTCCTTATACCCAAAGGTGTTGGTTATTTCGAAAATCAATGTAGTTTTGTTAACTAACTACGTGATGTGTTTTAAAAGTACCTTATAGTATGTTGTATTGTCAACCCAAAGGTGACTTTATGATGAGGCACCTAGGCTCTTACTGTAATAAAATTCATATGTTTCGATTTAAATTACGGATTATCTAATTAATTGCCCATATTAATTAGTTGGATATTTCATCATCCATTTGATTGCATGTATTAAGTTTGAATGCTATTAAGAGTGTGATATTTTATGTTTCCACAGTTTATAATGCCTCATCTCTTTCGAATCAATTGTCTGCTATTGAAACATTGACTGGGAATAACTATGTAAGATGGAAACGAGACGTAGAAATAGCACTTGGTCTTTTGGGCTTGGATTTTGCAATAGAGAAAAAGCTTGAAAAACCCACAGATAAGAGTACCGTTGAATATGTAACCAAGCATGAAAAGTGGGAAAGGGCTAACAAACTCTGTTTGAAAATCATTAAGCGATCGATATCTAATTACATTCTAGGTGCCATCCCTGATAATGAAAATGCCAAAAGTTTTATGGATGCCATAGGAAAAAAATTTATTGAGTCTGATAAAGCGAAACTGGGGATCTGATGGATAAATTTATGAGCATGAAATATGATGGTACAAGTGGTGTTAGGGAGCATGTCATGAAAATGATAAATATATCATCTAAGCTAAAGGCTCTTGACATTCCCATTGTGGAGCCTTTCCTGGTCTATCATGTTTTGAATAGTCTTCCTAACAAGTTTAATCAGTTTAAGGTTGCTTACAATACTCAGCGGGATAAGTGGAATTTGAATGACCTCATAGCAGTGTGTGCCCAAAAAGAGTATAGGATGCGCCGTAAAACTGTTGAAAATATGCAATTAGCTTTTCAGCCATCACAGAATAAGGGGTCTTCTCATAATCATAAACTTAAGTTTCGTAAGGGTAATAAGTCTCACCAAAGTCAACAGAATAAAAATTTTAGTGTTCGAAAAGGAGTTAAAAAGAAAAATGATCAATGCAAGTTCTGTAAAAAGAAGGGTCACTGGCAGAAAGATTGTTTTAAGTTCAAGACTTGGTTGGAAAAGAAGAAGAGTTCTCCAGGTATTCCTTTGGTCTTAGTTTGTTTTGAGTCTTCTTTAGTAGATGTACCTTTGAATTCTTGATGGTTAGACTCGAGAGCTAGTATTCATATTGTGAATTCCTTGCAGGGGTTCATAAGCAAACGGAGGCCAAGTGAGAATGAAGTAAGCTTAAGCGTTGCAAATGGATTTCAAGTGAAGGTTGAATTCATAGGAGGAGTGAAGTTAACTTTAGAGTCTGATTTTTATCTTGTTTTGGAAAACATAGTTTTTGTACCACAAATGAGATGAAATTTAATTTCTATATCGAAACTTGATACTTGTGGTTTTACATTTAATTTTGGTAATGGAATGGTTAAGTTATTTAATGATTCTCGTTTGATTGGGAATGACATTTTATGTGATGGTTTATATAAATTATCTTTGGCTTCTTTTGGTGATGTCTCGTGTGTTCCAAATGTATCAAGGAAAAGGGCTTTAATTCGTGAATCATCCTCTATGTTGTGGCATAAGCGATTGGGTCATATTTCTAAGGATAGAATGGAAAGATTAGTAAAAGATGAGATACTTCCTTCCTTAGACTTCTCTGATTTTGACACTTGTATAGATTGTATAAGAGGAAAGTTAACTAAGTCCACGAGGAAGGGTTCGACTAGGAGTAATGGAATTTTGGACTTAATTCACACTGATATCAGTGGACCTTTGCTTTCCACTATATGTGGGAATAAATATTTCATAACTTTCATTGATGATTTCTCACGATATGGATATGTTTATTTGATTAACGACAAATCACATGCACTTGAGAAATTCAAAGTTTTCAAACTGGAAGTAGAGAAACAATGTGGGAAAAATATCAAAGTTGTAAGATCTGACCGAAGTGGTGAGTACTATGGGAAATATGACGAGTTTGGTCAAAATATGGGTGATTTTGCAAAATTTTTACAAGAGTGTGGAATAGTGCCGCAATACACCATGCCAGGGACACCTGAGCAGAATGGTATTTCTGAAAGACGTAATCGAACTCTAAAAGATATGGTTAGAAGTATGATGAATAGAACAAATTTGCCTGAATATTTGTGGGGTGGAGCTTTGAAAACAGCTATGTATATTTTGAACAGAGTTCCAAATAAAACTGTTACAAAGACACCTTTTGAATTATGGACAGGATGTAAGCCAAGTATGACTCACTTTAAAGTTTGGGGATGCCCAGCTGAGGTTAGGATTTATAATCCATTTGAAAAGAAATTAGACCCTAAATCAACTCCTGGCTACTTTATTGGGTATCCGGATAGATCAAAGGGGTATAAGTTTTACTGTCCAAATCGCGGTACTAGAATTATGGAGTCCATTACTGCTAAGTTTCCGGAGAATGATTTTGGAGACAGTGGGAGTTCCACGTTGAAAGAAATTCTTGTTGAACCCAATTAAGTTGTTGCTCCAGTTCCCGTCATACAGGAAAGAGTTGGTTCCCAACCAATTGAAGTTGTTAATGAAGAACCGAGGAACCAGGAGGAATCTCCAATTCCTCAAACAACGATTGAATCGGTTCCTGAGCTACAAGTTAGGAGATCACAAAGGGAAAGAAGATCTGCATTGCCCAGTGATTATATTACATATTTATTGGAGAGCGATTTTAATATCAGGCATATTGTTGATCCTGTAACTTATAATCAAGCATTGACAAGTCCTGAGGCAGATAAATGGATAGCTGCCATGGAAGATGAAATGAATTCCATGGAAAGGAATAAAGTTTGGGAACTTGTTGAACTTCCTCCAGATGCTAAGGCTGTAGATAACAAGTGGATTTTCAAAAGTAAATTAGATTCAAAAGGAAATGTTGAACGAAAGAAAGCAAGATTGGTTGCAAAAGGTTTCACTCAACGAGAAGGCATTGACTATGTTGAAACCTTCTCCCCTGTTTCGTTGAAAGATTCTTTTCGAATTATCATGGCTCTTGTGGCACACTACAATTTGGAGTTTCATCAAATGGATGTTAAGACTGCATTTTTGAATGGAGATCATTCTGAAATAGTTTATATGAAACAACCTGAAGGTTTTATTGTAAAAGGAAAAGAAAACTTGGTGTGTAAATTAAACAAATCCTTATATGGTCTCAAGCAAGTATCTCGACAGTGGTATTTGAAGTTTGATGAGGTTGTGACATCTCTTGGTTTTGTTGAAAATACTATTGATCAATGCATTTATCTTAAAACCAGTGGAAGAAATTTTATTTTCCTTGTACTGTATGTTGATGACATTCTGCTTGCTAGCAATAACTTAGGGTTGCTTCATGAAAAAAAGAAAATGTTGTCTGCTAATTTTGAGATGAAGATCTTGGAGAAGCTTCCTATGTACTTGGCATTGAAATACATCGTGATAGAAATCGTGGTTTATTGGGACTTTCTCAGAAAGCTTATATACGACGTGTTCTAGAAAGGTTTAATATGCAGAATTGTGCACCTGGTGATGTACCTATCATAAAAGGAGATAAGTTTAACAAAACTCAATGTCCAAGGAATGAGTTGGAAAGGGAGTCTATGAAGATGATCCCATATGCTAATGCCGTGGGGAGCTTGATGTATTCTCAAGTTTGCACTAGACCGGATATAGCCTACGCAATAAGTGTCCTTAGCAGATTTTAGTCTAATACAGGACAAGAGCATTGGAAAGCAGCTAAGAAAGTTATGAGATATTTGAAGAAAATTGAAAGTTATATGCTTACATACCAACGTACAAATCATCTTGAGGTGGTAAGATATTCAGATTCTAATTTTGCTGGATGTCAAGATGATTTGAAATCAACCTCAGGTTACATTTTTACATTAGCTGGTGGTGCCATTTCTTGGAAAAGTACTAAACAGACTCTAGTGGCATCTTCTACTATGCAAGCTGAATTTTTGGCATGTTATGGGGCTACAGTCCAAGTCGTTTGGTTAAGAAATTTCATCTCTGGCTTGAAAGTTGTTGATTCCATCTCAAGACCGATCACCATCTACTGTGATAACAGTGTAGCAGTATTCTTTTCAAAGAATAATAAAAGTTTCGGTGGATCAAAACATATTGACATCAAATATTTGGTTGTTACAGACAAAGTCAAAGAAGGGCATACAAAAATAGAGCATATCAATATAGAGGCGATGGTTGTAGATCCCTTGACTAAGGGACTCGCTCCAAAAGTCTTTAAGACACATGTTACTAATATGAGTATTGTGGAAACATTTGATATTTTTGGTTAGTGTGAGTTATTTATGTAAAGAACTACGTTTTGGGCTTGATCCCTTGCGGGGTACGTAGGCAACCCATATGTTTTCGGGTATAGCCCCTTCTGATAATAAAACAATTTTTCTCCTATCCATGAACTGTTTTTAAGTATGCATTTGACTTATGTCTTTTTATATTATTGGCATCTTGAAATATGACGTATAAAGACATAAGATGAGTCTCTTTTAGAGACGTGTGGCTTCATTTTGATTCGAAGCATTATGAGGACCGATATGAGTTAGCACAGTTTTTTATCACATTTGGTGCTAAGTTCATACCACATACTACCACATTGGTTGGAGGATGGGGATCCATGTCGATAAGGATGTTGACATTTGTAGTTGTGGAATGGTCTTACATCTCTTAAATTGGTGTAATGACTTCCATGTTCGGTGTTAATATTCTTGTTGGACCGGATCATGTTACGTAAGGTGCCATCATTGGAGCTATACTTTTGTGGCCACCTATGTAGTCTAACCCGGGTGTTAAAACTTTGTTATGGCAATCAAATGTTTGCCCAAGTGGGAGAATGTTGGAATAATTAATAATTCCATATGTGAGCTTCACATTCGATTGCAAAATTTTACGGGTTAGATATATGGCTCATAATGATATTTGTGTTTGGGCCAAATTTATTAAGTGATCAATTGAGCCTTTTACACCTTACGGGTTGTAATTAATTTGATGTGGTAATTTAAAGTATGTGGGTCGGAAATAAACCCTAATTAGAATTCTAGTCGTAATGGGACGACTCAAATTATTTCCTATATATAAAGGTTAGGTCCCCTCTCCTTTCCATATATTTCATTAGCTTGCCCCATTGATAGCTAATACATTTGTGAGGAGCAAGGAGGGGAAGATCTTGGCTACTATTACAACTATAATTCATATCAACAATGGCTTCCGCAGGTATGAATTCGTTTCTATTAATTTATTGGATTGTGATTATCGATTCTTAACATGATTAAAACTAAAAATTAACATGTACATGTACGAGAGGAATCAGATGAGAAAATAAATCTTGTTACATAACCATTCTAACCAGGATGGTGCTCTACATGGAGGAGAAACAAGAATCAATGTTGCATGTATTTTATCTGTAGCAGAATGTAAGACAACAAACTCGGTAAAACTGATAGATCAAAACAGGATATAATGATACAACTGGAGGAACTTGGGCTTCCACGAGAACAACTTACTACAAATAGGGTAAGAATGTAAGCTCCAGCTGTTACACCCATGCGCATTACTGAACCGAGTCTGGACAAGGAACCAAAGAAGAAGTGCGAGGGAGGAGGAAGAAATTAGCTGGAGTTCCAGTAAAAAACTACCAAAAAAGTCATTGACTCAAAAAATATAATTACATGGTAAACAGAAACAAAGGTTAACCAGAAAGTAATATGAAAATTAGCTAGGATTCAAATAGGCAGTTGAAATTACTACCACTGTAGTTTTCCACCCAAAATAGTGAAGAATCTTAGCAATCTGACCAACTAAATCATCAACAGATATTGTATGTTCATCAATGCCAATTACGATAGCTCCTAACTGCAATAATTTGTAACATAAATACCAAAAAAGTCATTAACTCGGAAAATATAAATACATGGTAAACAGAAACAAAGGTTAACCAGAAAGTAATATGAAAATTAGCTAGGATTCAAAGGGGCAGTTGAAATTACTACCACTGTAATTTCCCACCCAAAATAGTGAAGAATTTCAGCAATCTGATCAACTGAATCATCAACAAATATTGTATGTTCATCAATGCCAATTACGATAGCTCCTAACTGCAATAATTTGTAACAGAAGTACCAAATAAGAAACAACGAAATAGAAGTATTCAGCACCAATGAACCAATGTCCAATCCTACTTGATGGTATAATAATATGTAATATCACTTATCAAATAATCAAGGCACAGACCTGATGTCCAAGCGGACAGATATAGTAGATACGGAAGTTGTGGAATTAGCTAACCAAATGTCTATCATTTGAATTCAACAAGATTGACATATTTGTTGATTTCTTTCTGTATTATTCTTTTTAGTTTATTTAATTTCTTGCTGTGTTGATTTCTTTATTCCGATGAGTTTGAGTTCACGAAACTTTTATCTTACATTTTCTTCCTTCTCTATTACTTTCCATGTTGGATTGTTTAGTTGATCATATATAAGGAAAAACCTAAGCATGTATGCATAACTATTGGTTGTATAACCTAGCTATGATAATTTATTTTAATTTGGCATATTAGCCCCCGTTTGGCCCCCATTTTTGGTAATAAAAATGGGGGGAATAGTGTTTTGTTGAAAAAATGAGAGGTTGAAAAAGAAGGAAAAATTTTCGATTTACGTGTAATATTATTTTATGGAAGATTGTGTGGTTGAAAATAGGAGAGAGAAAAAATAGAATGTAAAGGAATGTAATTTAATGGGGATCAAACAGGGCTAAATGAAGTTTGTGATTTACTATGGCAGGTAAATGAAGTAAAAGGTGATGATATGATTTGTGTGGTAGGTAAAGAATTCCTCGACCTTTTCCAGCTCATTATTTACCACACATGCTTCTCAAATACGTATTGAACTGCACACTTTATCTGATAAGGGCAAGCAGGTGAGCAAGTTGTAGTAATATTTGTGCCTTTCTAGATGTCAATATGGTCTCTTAACTAAGTTTATTAATTTGGAATATTTCTTGACGGATAATTGGTGGATTGGTTGTGTATTTGATTTAGTCTCTCTAGTCCTCCAAAAATAGGCGCTCAAAAATAAATCTCATTGCAAACAAGAACCAATCATTACATTCAGTAGCTACCACACCAAAAAAAAAAAAAATGTCACAACTATAGAACTACTTTAAGGCGAAGAATTTAAATCATTACTAACTTGGCAGAAATTCTCAATTTCTTAGTATCCAATGTCCCCAAGAGAGATTCTTTTATTTTTTGGATCAATTCATTGGATGACTCCTTATTGTGGTCAATGTGATGTAATACTTCCAACCACCAAGTAGTATGCAGATTTTCCTCCTCAAAGTGTCACATACCTTCAAGAGTAAGAGGAAGAAAAAGAAATCGGTAAGTAAAACCAAATAAACAAAAATAGCACCATAATATACACTTCCAGTAACAGATGACGAACTAAGAACAAACTGGAAGAGAGAAAAATAAGCCATTGATACTCAGCTATATGTTGGAGGCTTGAATAATAGATAATGCAAGAAAAGCATGATATTATAATTGACTAATAGGGTATCTGATTCAGTCTATTCCATCTATTATGATCAGATTGATATATTTAGAACACAAATTATCTCCCACATGTCCATAGGAAATCTTGTATTGCAGAACAAATACAACAAAAAGTGGTCATAATATCCTCAAGTGCAAAGAAAAACATATGCATGTTATGGTAGATTATTGCATCAGTTCAATTTAACATCAAATAGACATGACGTGATAGGTCAAAAGCACCATACCTGCTCATATATTTGCCGAATTTAAAAATAGCAAGAAACTAAAAGGTCCACCACAAATTCCACTCAAAGTCATATAATTCAACTCTTCAATCAACTTAATAAAACTTGTCCAAAAAAATTTGTCAAATTAATAAACAAATTGGTAAGGAAAATGTTAGGCATGGTTAAATGATATAGAAAATTGGTAGAAGGAGTGCCTGTGCATAAGAGTACAAAAGGCTTGCACTGAGGGAGAACCTGGGTAAGGACCACAAATGTATCACCACTATCTCTTCTCATTTTGGTTCAACTATTTTGATCTACTTTGGATTGGTGATGATGGTGATTGTGAGATTCAGAAAGCAATGATCAAAATCATCTGTGTCTGCAAACGGAATTTGTTGGCAAAGTTAGGTTAAAGTCGAGCTGTTGGGTTTATTGGTTGTTGGCTCTTGTGGGTTTCTATTTTGGAACGAGGATTTGAGCTTGTGTATATATAGTATAGAGGTAGTGTGGTGCCAACGGTTGGGAAAGATAGCCGAGTTATTAGGGACCGGTGTAGGTAAGATGGTGATGGCTGTCGTCGAAATGAAAATAGAAGAAAAATTTTCAAATCTTGTAGGAAGAAGAAAGAGAAAAACAAGGAGGAGATTAGGAAGAATATAAATTTCTCTCAAATTTCAATTAGTTCCATAACCAAATGAAAATGACAACGCTAAAATATGTTTTGTAATGATTACCGGTAAATGTAAATGAGAACATAATGTCATGTATTTACCATTGCTAAAATTTTATCGTAAACAACATTTTTAGTACATTCTATATGTAATTTTCGGGTTATTGTTGGTTTGATGAGAACTTTAATGCATGTGCTACTTTTGGCTCGAGAAAAAGCAACATATAATTGGCCGTGCGAAAATATTGGCTTAGGAAGATATAAACCAACAAAATCAAGTGTTTGTCCTTGAGATTTATTAATTGTCATTGCAAAACATGGACGAACTGGAAATTGTGTTCTTTTGAAGGGGAAATGATTTTTGTCGCTTTGAAGTGGAATAAAAAGGTATCCTAGGAAGAAATACCTTTTTTCCTTTATAATCTCCAACTGCAATTTCAGCATCTATAATATTTCTTCGAAAACTTTTACAAAGAAGCCTAGTTCCATTATAGAGACCTTCTGAAGAATTAATGTTTCTAAGTAACATAACAGGACAATTTGGTTTTAGTATTAGTTCATGTGGGGGTACACCATTCGGAGTCAAACTATTTAAAAAGTCTTCCTGCATACTCTGGTCAGTTGTATCAATAGCTTCGTCAAAACTAAAACAAGTAAAAGAGTCTCCAGGAAAGTGACTAATCAATAAATTATTGATTTCATCAACATACTCATTTTTTGGAGTTAAAATAACACTGTTAATCATGTAATGAAGATTGTCAACATAATGATCTAAATTTGGGGTAAACTATATCTATTAATGACTGTAAAGAAGCGATGTGTTCTTTGAAATCTATTGTTATGTCAGACGGAAGTTGTATCATATTACATAAATGTTTTTCTGCAATTCCATCTCCAATATCTAGTAAATATTTACAAAACGATGTATCTAATTGAGCTTTCATGTTTTCACCTAATCTCAGTTTTGTAAAGAAAGGCCATAAATAAGAGTTAACAAGACTTATTCCTATTACATCGTCTTTATTATCTCTTTGAACTACATGTAGAATTTGACGAAAATCTCCTCCTAAGACAACAACTTTACCTCCGAATGGGAATTCACAATCATTAACATCTCTTAACACTTTATCTAATGCTTCAACTACATATGGATTCACCATTGGAGCTTCATCCCCTATGATTAGTTTTGTCATTCGAAAAAGTTCTGCAAGAGCACTCAGTTTACTAATGTTACATATTGTGTCATTACAAATTTCTAGAGGTATTTTAAATTTAGAATGTTCTGTTTGTCCACCAGGCAAACGACCAGCTGCAACACTAGAAGATGCTATTGCTAAAGCAATCATTTGTCTTGACCTCACAGTACCTCAACACTCGAAGATGCTATTGCTAAAGCAATCATTTGTCTTGACCTCACAGTACCTAGTAATGCATGATATAAAAAGGTTTTGCCCATTCCACCAAGACCATCAATAAAGAACATGCGGCTAACATTAGTGTCTACTTTATTTAGAATTGTATTATATGCCATCTTTTGTTCAGTATTAAGTTGATGGGGACACATAATATCTATTTCTGACACATTAATGCTTAGTCCATCATTTATTAATCTAGCGACATGTTCATTTTCATGTAGATGTACATTATATGATACAAAACCGTAACTATTAATAGATTTACTAGAAGGTTCTAAAGTTGCATCAATTTCCAAAAGAGCTTTAAGTTCAGCAATATGCAATGACATACCTACACGTATGAAATCCTCAATCATAAAAATTTTGAATTTGTTCCATAGATTTTTTAGATCATTCGGAGCGCATAGAGTTAGAATTGTTGCAAAAGACGACGAAATGGAGTAGGCATTTGATACTCTGAAGCTTCCTGCAAACATAAATCACAATTAGTGTCTTCATTAAGTAAACAATGTGAAAGTGCCGCTTCTCAAAAAGACGATGTTTCAACACCATTTACAATTTTTAAAGCTCGATATGACGTTGTGCCTCTAATATGATTTAACAAAAGACGCAAGTAATATCTTTCCCCTTCACTTGGACTTGCTGTAACTACTATATCGATACAAACACCTTGTTTTCTAGGACTCCAACATTTACGATGTGAGTCCCAAACAAAAAATTCTGGAAATTGTTTATATAAAAGAGTTGTAGCTTTTTTGTCAATAAGATTCATTTGGAAAAATTCTATTAACATGGTTTTTTTTTTTTTTTGAAAAAACCTGTACTTACAATTTTTTCAAGATTGTCAGAAGTTTTGTATGTAACGAATTATTATTTTCGAGGTGTAATTAAAGAGTAACAACTGAAGGATTTATTTTTGAAAGAATGAAACCGAAAATTCTCCTTAATACTTCAGGATGAGAAATCCATCTAGCGGTTTGGAAATTTTTAATTTCATCAACCACATGTTCTTCGGAATGTACCGAGAAACCAATTATATCATATCCTTTGTATACATATTTATACAAATATTTCCCAGCTTTGATGGTTGAACAAATTTCTACATTTATATGGCAATTAAATTTAGCCAAGAGATATGGATTGTAAGGTACAATCCATCTATTATCTAACCATTGTCCTCTAACTTTCGCTTTCCTCCCATTATTTAAACGTCTATACTTTGGGTATTAAAATTTGCCTAACAATGTCTCTAGGGCATAATCCTTTGGAAAATGGCTTTTACATTGTTTATTTCTATTCATGCATACATTTGTTGAATTTAAAATGCCACAAGGACCATGTATCATGTGAGTAACAACAACAGAGTATAAATGAGGGTAAGTTTGTTTGTCTGGAATCTTAGCACTAACAAATTTATCTATGGATTCAGGAGCAATGATTTTGGATGCGTGATCTAAAATGATTAAAAAATGAGCATGTGGTAAACCTCTTTTTTGGAATTCTATGACATGTATATATATGCAGCTGCAGAACCAAAAATTTTATTTTTGAATATATCAGTTTTTAGTTCTTCTAACTTAGCTCTAAAGATTCGAGTTAAAATATCAGGTCTATTTTATGCCAATTTGGATTACAAGTAATAATTAAGAAAATATCTGGTTTACCGAATTTTGAACTAATGCCATTCCATCTATATATCTTTTGTTCATGTCCCTTGGACCACCAGTAAAAGATGACGGCAGAATAATTCTTTTACCAGTCATAGCTGCTTGAGTTTCACCGGACTTAACACAATCTGTAATCCCTTGGTAAAGCTCGGTGCGTATTTCATTTTGATTGTTACGAAAATAATATAATCTAGACATTTCAATCTTTACATACATATTTACAATATATTGTTGTAACAAATGTCCAGTATGAAGTAAAATTGATTTATGTGAAGGTCTAACCTATAATTTATAGGAATAGTATTCTTTACATGATACCTGAGCTCTTGTTGTCTTTTTTTACACAACTGGAAAAAGCATAGAACAAGAAAATGTGTTACAATGTAGAATTTTAAACATTTTAAAAATAAATGTACTAAGCATAAATAAATTATTCACTTGTATTTTCCACTGCAAAAATTTCTGTAGCAGAATTTAATTGATGAATGTCAAATAAATTTTCATTTGCACATGTTTGTTGTTTTCTGCGTTTGTCAATTCTAACAATACCTTGGTGCCAACCAGTTTCACCAAAAGGAAACATTAAGGGGTATTGTAGAGGATCATAACAACCAGAATAATAATGTACTCGATGTTTTTCTCCAGAATTGCAAGAAACAGTTATATCACGTACTCAATCATTAGTAGTAGAATCATCATCGACCTACTTCAGATGCACATGGTGTATTAAATACCTTTTGATCTAACCCACAATCAGATCTGATTTTAAGACTATGAGATTTCAAATTTGGAATATTTGTTAAAGTTCGAAAAAAATTGCGTATGGATTCAATTCCATTACTTTGGCAAGCTTTGAAAGTATACACTTTGTTAACTTTTTAGAAATTTGTAGTCAATGCTCTATTTCATTTTCAGTGTAAAAAAAAAAAAAAAAAAATAGAGCTGCATATAAGAAGGGCGACCGTTTTGGACAAGAATGTCATTTATAAAATGATATATTTGACATTGAATTCTGAAGGTATAGATTCCTTTGTTTCTTTTGCACAAATCTTTATCATAATGCACACCAAATGAAGTGAATGAGAAATTGCTATTGTAAGTTCGTACGTAAGTTTTAAATTCAATGGATTCAGCAGAATTTGATGTAAATAAATGATGTAATTCATCTGGGATATCATTCACTTTTAATCTAACAGCTCCATCACAACAACAAAAACCTTTCAATTCATCTTTAAATTTTAGAGCCTCACAATATTCATATTGCACAGGGCAAGGTAATACAAGTGATTTGTTTGGTATTGAAAACGAACCTTCATTTGCTGTAAACATTGATGGCATTAGCTCTGAATGAACACCAAGCTGATGGGTATAAGTCGTAGAACAGTTACCTATCACGGAAACCTCATTAAAATCTAAAAAAGACATATCCCTTTAAAAAAATGTAAAACATGGTTATAAATTCAATTTTTGACAAAACAAATATATCAAATAAACTTATTTGGTCCAACATCAATGTTACGAATTTCATTACAACGAAGACTACTGACTATGAAAACATTCCCTATATAATTATACATAACATAAATCAAACATGACAAAGTAATCATATTCATCTACCTAAGGAATACATGATCTTTTCACTGCTGAAAACAATATGTAATTAATACAAATAAGTGAAATATATTATTACTTGCTTGATCGTCTTCAATTTCGCAATTAGGAAAGAGAGAAATTGAATCTAAACTGGTGACACTAGCAGTTACGAAATTTAAATTTTGGAAAACCATTTCAAATGTTAAAGCCACACGAAATAGAAAAAATAATATATCAATATTGGATGAAACTTGTGTAGATAAAAAAGTAAAATCTCTAGCGAAAATCTAAGATTTTAAATGTTAAACGTCATAGAATACAATTTTTATAAAGAAGCTAACCTTAAAAATAAAGAAAGAGAGGAGAAAAAACACAATTAAGAAAGAGAGAAATTGAATCTGAACTAGCGACATCAGCAGCTGCGAAATTTAAATTTTGGGGAACCATTTCGAATGTTAAAGCCACACGAAATACAAAAAATAATATATCAATATTGTATGAAACTTGTGTAGATAAAAAAGTAAAATCTCTAGCAAAAATCTACAATTTTAAATGTTAAACATCATAGAATACAATTTTTGATAAAGAGACTAACCTTAAAAATAAAGAAAGAAAAGAGAAAAACATTTTCATTCAAAATATCCATTTCTGTCAGACTAAAATATACAGAACAAATATTATAAATGTAGTATTGAAGTGTAATAGTTTATGTGCTTAGTTATGAAAATAAAAAAGTAAAAAATAAAAAATAAAAAATCCACATGAATGGAAAAACTGGCACAAGTCATAAGAGAAGGCAAAAATAACATCCTTAAGAATATGTTACAAATATGTTGCTTCTTGTAGTTAGATGTAACTACCTTCCAACTAGACAAAACGTAGAGATTTTATCTTCGGCGTCTGTACGTCAATATCCAATTTCCCACTGTCGTTGCACACTTCTCTTTGTCTTCTATTTTTCTTAGACACCAAAGCCATTTTTATACCTATACTCAATACATACATTTCTTCTATATATTCGATATAAGTAAACATAGTTCGATATTATAGAAAAAGTTCAAAAGAATCTTCACATACATAGAAACGAATAAACAAACATGCTAAATAATTTATTTGGTATATTAAATTATTTTTCCTCATTGTGGCACATTTTTGTGCCTAAAGACAATTCGTATAATACAAAGGCAAGATCTCTCTCTCTCTCTCTCTCTTCCTCACATTGTTGAACATTCATAGACGAAAGTCGACACATTTTTATTTGCAATCCTTTTTTCCGTTTTTTAGGTGTATGCATGTCTTATGGTCATTTAATTTTTTTCGTAACCTAAGATGATCATGACCAAGCGTAAATTATAATGTAAGCAAAAAATAAAAAATAAAAATATACTATTGTCTACACATTTCGTAGGACAAAACATACAATTTACTAACCACTTATTATTCACGCATTTCATCGGACCCGAAGCTTATAAGTACTACCAAACAAGCATAGCATGCAACTTATGAATATAGTAAGCAAAAAGAGTTCCTAACACAAAAAAGAAAAAAGAAAAAATAATTACATTGTAAGAAATTATCAATTGATGTTGAAGAACTATGGTACAAGTGAGCAAATGACAAATTTAAATCCGTAATTGTATTTGCTACGCGGAAATGTGCTCATTGTTTTCGATTATTTTTCAGCTACCAAATGCAATGTTTTAATATTGAATGGGCAAATTGTCTTGAGGCTTACTTCCCAGATTTTCTTTAGTCAATTTACAAGATTTCAACATGAGAATAATGAGTGGTTTACGTGTCAAAATACTCAAGAATAATAATTCTTAACCATCGAATGCTTGGCTCGAGTTATCCATATGTACTGGTACGACCGCACAAGTAGAATACCAATTACAATGTCATGTTCCGCATTGAGTAATAACTATATTTTTTCTTGATTTCCATGGGATTGGTTTATAGAGATATACAAAAATCATATACAGTTAACCATAGAATACATTAAATGGGAAGAAATGATTGAATATTAGTGCCCAAGTCGCATCTTCTTAAAGTTAAAACTATCAAAATAGTCCATCAAAATAGTTCTCTCAAACATCTATCAAGCTCGATCTTAAGTTTGGAAAAGGTTTATTGAAAAAGTTGACTCTAACCAGCCCATTCGAAGATTAAAATAAAAAGATAAGTATAGAATCAAAAAATTATGTCTACGACAGAAGCTAATTTTAGGAATCTTCCAAACTGAATGGCTAGATGAATAGAGCATTTGAAAACATAATGTTTTGACGCGCAAAATTGAAGTGCATACACAATATTTCTACACAAATACATTCAACAGAACTGTGCTATGAAAAGAACAAAGTAGTACCACAGTAAAAAATTTCCTTTGTACATCAAGAAATCATCTAGGATATTTGAAAAGATTGATCGAGAGAGTAGTTTGGCGAGTGAAATCTTTCTATCTAAACTACAATTCTGAAATTTATAAGGAATTCGCAATTTAAATTTTTAGTGGAAAATTATGCATTTTGTTCAATTAAAAAGTTGGGTAAATCAAATCAGTACATGAATTTGTTCAATTTTTTAAATCAGAATTTGAGTAAAACCAAAAAATAAAAAAAAATCATAAATTCTCCACCACCTATCTCTTTGAGTCAAGCTTTGAAGAGGTAAATCACCAACAAGCCCAGTTCTTGATTTACAAGGTTATGCATAGAGCAGATTATGGGAGAAAACCTTCATGGTTAAAAGTGAAAATATTCAAGTTGAAGATTAAAGTTGGAAATAGATTCAAGAACTTGAGAAAGAACATTTCATCAACTCTATCTTCTGTTAAATCTAGAGTTTGCAAAAAAATTAACATTTAGTTGTGAGCTTGGAAGCCCTTGATCCATGGCATGGCAGAGAGGAAGTAGTAATCAAACACCCCCCTACAGCCCAACCCCCAACCAAATTGTTGAGACTTGAGTTGAATTAAGTTTTTCCCTCTATTGTTTCAGAGAAGAAAAATTTGGGATGATAATAAACACCTAGAGATTTCAATTTTTATGCAATGAAGGGGCTGAGTTATCTCTCTCCCCTTAAATCTTCTGATATGGGCTAGTAGTGTAATTAAATCAAATCTAAAGAGAATTAGAAACTCCGCAAGTTATCTTCCGTACCCACATATACCAACCAAATCTCCACCACCACCACCGCCAAATTCCAGCCACCGCAAACCCAACAATTATTATCAGACAAAACCCACGATTAAGAAATACTCACTGACTGACCAAGTGTTAATGGCCCGTAAATCATCATTCCGATTGACTATAAATTTCAAAAATTCACAGTGAAAAAACACGCATTTGAAGGATAACCAGCAGAGAATGGACAGAAGAATTCTCACAGGCCCGTGTAGCTGTGCCAACAAGCCCCGACGGGTGGGGAAGCCGAGTTCTCCGGGGTCGGCGACAGCTATTGCGCGAATGGAAACCTTCGATTTCTTCCTCTCCACTACAACGTCTCTCAAACAGGAAACGATTGTGATGGGGAAAACAGAGACCGAGGGACTGCTGACAGCTAGACCGGCTGCTGAAGGAAACCCTTGTTTTTTTCTCTAACTCTAGATAGAAACCAAAAGGAAAGGAAAGGCGCTATTATTGACGCCTCCCACCCATTATAGGAATGGCTCAACTGATTAACAATGAGCCACTATGTAGTGGTAAAATCTGGCTTATGAGCCAGCCAATAAATTGCGACTTGTAATTGTGGCTTGTGAACAGTACCATCCCACTGCCTCTTTTAATTTGTAGTTAGATATATTTATTTATTTATTTATTTATTTTTATTTTATTTTATTTATTATTTTTTTTTCTTTGGTATCTTTTCGTTTGTTTGTTAGTATTTATTAATTATTTTAATTACAAATAAGTATGATCATTTTCAATGACATTTGACATTCAACAACAAATTCTTGGATTTCCATCTACAATGACTGCAATTGCAATGAAATTGAGTATGTTTAACGTCTAAATTTAAGATTGAGAGGGTGTTTGGAAATCATTTTTATGTAAAAATGCATTTTGAAATAGTAAATTGATGGAAATGTGTGGTTGAAAAATAAGGAAAATTTTTTATTTACGTGTAATATTATTTTAATAAAAAATGTGTGGTTGAAAAGAAGAGAGAGAAAAATACATTTTGAAAAAAATGACTATCAAACAGGGCCTGAATATTAATCTACCATAAAGCGTTAAATATTACAGAGTAATGTTGTAATCTTTCGAAAACCATAATTTCTAATTCTTCTCACGCCATGATTTCAACCAGAGTGCATTATGCTAGCATTGAACAACATCAACCAAGGTTGTCATTAAGTAATCTTAGTTAGAATGGATCAAATGGTGATTTTGTATAGAGAGAGATGTTCTGTTTTGACATAGTAGGTTGGTTCTCAAGTTCTTGGAACTTGAAGTGTGTGTGACTCCACAAATGCAGTGTTCTACGAACGTAACTGTTGGGAATCTACTTATACATGCACAGCGGAATTTAAAATAATTTTTGATTCCCACCAAGAATCGCCTTTATGTTTGATAGAAATTGTGATAAGATTGTACCTTTTTCTAGATTTGCAATCTTTTTGCTTTTCTTTTCGTTCCATCAACATTGATTCGCCACCACAGCTGTCCAATTGTTCAGCCTCCAACGGTGATCCACACAGAGAATAAGATTGTAGCTTCTAGAGTTTTTTTCTTGTGCCAGCAAGAATAATGAAAAACCCATATGGATCTCAAACACAAACCATGTATTTATATAAACCCAAACAGACTCGGTCCGGTCCGGTCCAATATTTAATTAATCCAATTAATTAAACCCGGTCCGTGAATTAATTAATCTAATTAATTAATTCGGGAATATAAATAACAAATCCAATTAATTAATTTATCCAACGATTGTTAAATTAACTAATTGGCAATCTGCAATCTTCCAATTCTCTTTTGTGTGCGACCCATTAGGTTCC
>NW_019239015.1:106876-123806 GCF_002742605.1 Olea europaea var. sylvestris
GGTAGGGTGGGGGAGTGGGGTGGGTGAAGAAGGAGATGAATAGTATTTTTTTGTTTTTTTGTTTTAGTTATTTATTTTAATTGTTTTATTATAGGATTAAGTAACTTTTACTTTTTTTACCCTTTTCAATTAGTCAAAAATTGGTCAATGTTTAATTTTATTGGTCAACTAACGGTCAAACGGATGGTTTCCATCCATTTGAACTTCGGGTGCAGATTTTTGAAAGGTTTGGTACCTCCAGTGGCACAAACTAAAGATTTGGGCAAAATCTGCTAATAAACGAAATATTCGGTATCTCGGCTGCAATTTTCCCAAGTTTTATTTGGGCCAAATTTTCAAGGTAAAAGTAGTGTAGTGGGGTCCCATAGAGGGGTCGATGGCTTACTCCCGTGCTCTATTTTGCCACTAGCATGCCTCACCATCCTCAATTCCAATTCCAAGCCAAAAATGACGTCAAGATCCTAGTCGAGTATCCGATCCAAGAATATAACACCAGCACAACCATTTACTCTGAACCTGAATTCTAATGTGTCATCCAAAACTCATCTTTTCTCCAAGCGTTGGTCTTAGTTGCTTTTAAAGAGAACCCTTAAATTTGTGTCGTTTCTTAATGTGGAGTGTAAATTACTGCAATAATTCGTGTTTAGTTTTGGCCGGATGATTCTCTGGCAATGTTGTTAGTGATGAAAAGGTGCTTTTTCCCCCCTTCGGTTGACCTGTTTTGGGTTTTAATCTGTTTTTACAGATAAAGTTTGCATATTTGTTCAATTAAGCACATGAATTATGTGGATTTTTATGTTTCTGACCAGATCAAGATAGCGGTTTAATTCAATTCAGAAAACGAAAAACTGGGGCTAGGATTTCTCGACTTAATAAATTAGGGTTTTGTTGTCTGACTAAATTTACTTGGTTTCGACTCATTTTATATAGCAAAAAATCCTTGAGTCTGCGAGTTAGAAAGTAGAAGTTTAGATTGACCTGAACGGGAACACGGTTTTTTATTTTAGGGTTCGTTAATTTATAATGGCTGATGAGACTTCTGCTGCCATGAATCTTGATCTTAATTTGGGGCCTCTTGAAAATTGGGGCGATGCTAGCGAACCCGGCTCAGGATCTTATCCCAATTTTGCATTCGAAATAATTGGGGGGAATGGTTTACAACCTGGCGAGGGTAGTGTGGCTGCTGAGGAAAGAAACACCGAGGTGGCCAAAACTCGTGAGAATGGCAATGGATATTTGGAAGATGAAGCTTTGGGAAAGAAGGAAGATGTTGAAAAGAATAACGGTGTTGAAGGGAGCTTTTTTGATTGCAATATATGCTTGGAGTTGGCCAAGGATCCTGTTGTAACTTGCTGTGGTCACTTGTTTTGCTGGCCTTGTCTTTACCGGTGGTTACATCATCACTCAGCTGCTAAGGAGTGTCCTGTTTGTAAGGGAGAAGTTGCAGTGAAAAATGTTATCCCAATTAATGGCTCTGGATGTATTAGGCGGGAGCAAGAGGTGGATTCTAGTCTGAACAACATTCCTCTCAGGCCCCAAGCACTGCGGGTTGAGGGCTGGAGGCAAACTATTCAGAGGACTGCATCCATTAATCCGATGGAGGAAATGACAGAGCATCTTGGAAGTGCATTTGAGGTGAGTCCGGAATCTGTCCAGAATCAGTCTCGAAATTCCCGTGATCCACATGAATCACATGTGAGATTTAGCTCATATCTCAACCGGATTCTGACTTCTAGAGAATTGCTTAGGGAAAGGAGAGCTGTTGATAGGGTTGACTTACCAGAAAGCCGCCTCACTAACTATGAGTCAAGGGAAAGCCGTCTTTCATCATACTTGCGTCGTAGATCAAATTCAAATCAAGCTGCTACCTTGCCCAACCTCCCTTCTGGATTAAGCTCTGGTGAAAGTCAAGCTGCAGGGAGTATGGCTGAATATTCATATTTGGGAAACAATCCTATAGAAAGAAATCCTGAACAGCCTCTACCAGTTGATGATAGGGATTCTGCGTCAAGCATTGCTGCCGTTATACACTCAGAGAGCCAGACAGTTGATAATGCTGTTGAAATAGATTCCAGAGTATTGCTTTCTACTTCATCTTCCAGTAGAAGAAATGATGCATCAAGAACTTCTGATGTGGATAGTGGAGATTCACGCGCACGAAGGAGGAGAAGGCTGAACTGATTTGACATGTGATTTGCTGTTAAGAGTTCAGAACACAGTGGGATTCAAATATTTACAAGCACTTTATTGGTACAAATTATCTTTATACCTGGGCGTTAGTTCCAAGAAAATTTCAGTACTACAGTTAGTGATATGTGAAAACCGTTTTGTGTTGCTTAAAATTCAATCTATGTGGCATACGAAATTTTCAAGATTTGACCAAGGCTGGTTTAGTGGTTTCACCCTTAAATAACCTTGAAAATTTTAGTCATATTTGTACATCTGCTTCTAGTACCCTTGATGATCCTTGAGATTTTGTTGACTATATTTAATTTTCTGGATGAAAACTACTGCATAATATAAAAATTCTATAAAATTGTGCTTTTGCTTTAAAATTTCAATACTAGCGTCCACATGGTGTGATTGGATAAGCATATTCTTATTTATATGCTTACTTTTGTGGCTTGCGCTCAAACATGTTTATTCAGGTTTTTCTGAAAACAGAATTGTAGAGTAATCAAATTAATGGCTGAATTTTCTTGCGACCTGCATGTTCACTATACTACCCAAGTGGATTTTCTATCAGCGCTGTTAATAAGGTTACTTCCCCCTTGGCATTTGTTGTGATAATGTGATAATAAAGAGGAGAGCAAGCTGCTATCAAATGAACCTGAACCTCGAAAAGAAGAAAAAATGATGGAAGGAAGAAATAGAAAGAAAGAATCCTCAACTGATTAAAATCCAGGTTTTGGAGAAGGGGTAGCTGACAATGACATGATGGTATTTCTCTTGTTTGGGGAAATACGAAGTGTAGAACTGCATTCTGAATTACTCGTTCTGACTTTGCTGACATATTGACGGTTTTATTATAATTAACAAACAATTGGTTCTTTGAACAAGTGGTTGTGCCATTTGCCATTTTTTCTTTTCTTGTATAAAACTCATGGCTTTGCTTGTATGTGTTTAACATCTATTCCCGTTGCAGCTTCCTAAGATTTAAATCTTGCTTATATCTGGATTAGCTTTTAGATGTGCTACTTTTCCCAACTTTCATAAAATGAATTTCCTAAAGCGTACTGTTACCACTAGAATAAATAATTTCATGGATCTGTATTCTATAAGTTTGAAACTTTATGCATCTCATGGGGTCACTCTTTTTGGGCAGAGTATCACAGTTTCGCGTCAACAGCTGATATATAAAATTTTCTTTCATTACAATGCAGCTCTAGAAAGAACCATGTTGTTTTTGTTATTTTCCTTGGGAGAACATCTACTGGCTACTGCTTTTCCCACACAAGCAGTTTTTAATCTCTCTGTTCATCGTATTTGACTGGCTCATGGGTAAATTGTTAGTCAGGAATACCGGAACAAGAGGAAATTTTGGTCAAGTTATGAATACTGAATGTACTTTACCGGAACAAGAGGAAATTTTGGTCAAGTTTATGAATACTGAATGTACTTACGAAGCACTTAATTTATGCGGAATCCGAGGTTAGATATGGACGTCTTAATCATTCAGGAATTCTCTTTTCTAAGCTGTTTCTTCTCTTATATTCTTTTTCTGGAGGTCCATCTATTTTTGAGCATGTACCACATTTACGTGCATCTCTATATGCTTGTTCGAACTTGTATGTGTTGAAGTTTGTTGTTTACCATCATTATATAGTTTCTTCATCTGGTTCTCTATTGTTTAATGCTAATGTCTCTTTTCGTTTGTCACCAACTATCAGACTCATATGTCATACGTGACAATTAATGTTGAAACTTACTAAACTTGCAGATTTCATAAGAAAATAGATAACTGGGTTCTGACCTAATTGGGCACAAACTGAAAAATCATATGAAAATACATTAGTAACATTATTAATTAAAAGTATAAATAATATTCTCATAATTTGTGGCTCTGGGAATTAGACACCATTGTTTGGACAAAATCAATCCACTGTCACGTGTAAAAACCTTTCGTATGTTTATATAAATTCACGTGCAATTTGTCAACCATGGATTATTAGGCAAATCATTTTATTAGAAGCACTATTGCCAGGTAAAGCTATTGAAAAATCAAGATTTGAATAATGGGTTTCTTTTAAATTTCTCAGGGTCTCTTCCTTTAATCTATTGGCTATAGCCATTTCCTACAATACTCTCCTTTTCTTTTCTCTTTTTTCATCTAATTTCTCTTTTATGGAGTTGGCTTTGATCTCAGGTGACACACGAAAGCCATTCGGGTTTTGCATGGCTTTAGGGAAGTTTAGTTACTACTGAAGGTGAAAGCAGAAGCGAAGAAACCATAGAAAATGAAAGAGGGAGAAGAGGTCTGTCTGATCCACCAGTCCAGTTTCATCTTTTTCCTTTCCCTCCATTGTTTTGCAGGCTCACATAAAATTGTTGCATGAACAAGAGTTTAGATTTTTATTTTCTATTTTTATTTAATACTGTTTAGTTTAGTCTTGAACATGAAGTTTAAGTTTAAATCATAAGCATTGTTTGAGTTTGTAACAGTAGTTCCTGAAAGGGGAAAAGGGCTGCAGGATGTGAACTGGGGACTTGCTGGGATGGAGTCTTGTTGATGCAGATAAATGGGGTTCTACAAGGGCAAGTGATGAGCAAGAGAATGGCAAAACCCTTAAAAAAAAAGCATGCTTTTCTTGAAGAAAGCTTCAAAGGACACATCATCCTCAATCCTGTAAGTCACATAATGCAAATACATGTATGTTTGTGCGGGTACATTTCTTGCATGTTTGGTCAAGAAGATTGGAGGAGAAGTGTTCATTATATTGTCCACTGTGTGTACCAAAAGTGCAATTCAGATAATGACTTGTATTCCATATGTCATGGATTACACTAGCTTTTACTAATATTATCCTAATTCATATGCTCTAACAAAAGATAAGATTGCTCTTGTAAAGCTGTTGCGCATCTTCATCTTCGCCAAGTGGAAGTTTTGTTCCAGAACCGAAGAGCTAGGTACATAATTCTGCTCGGAAAAACACATTAGTTATGTGACATTTGTTGATTCATGAGAGAGTGCAATATTGGAACAATTATTCAGTGTATATATGATTACGCAGGACAAAGTTGAAGCAGACAGAGGTAAGTTATGCGCATCTAAAGAAATGGTGTGAAAATAGGAGGTTGCAAAAGGAGTTTCAAGAATTAAGAGGGTTGAAGGTTTCCCAACCTTTCCATGTGCAGTTTCCTACTACTACCCTTTCAATGGGTCCCTCTTGTGAATGTGTTGCCATAGCCATTGCCACCGCCAACGCTGCCCGTCACAGTTGCAGGCAGCGGTGGCTGATACTATTATCAGAAATCTCTCTATGCACGCACTGTTTTCATTTTCACCTGCACAAACGACTGCTTCTTCCGAGTTTGGACTTACGATCAAAATGTAGTATTTTATTTACTTGTACATGTAGGAGTTTTGATTCCCATCTATTTGTAATCTCGACAAATTAGATTAACAAGATTTTATCCAATTATGAATTTTGCGGTTTGACCATATCAAACTAAATCCTAATCCTTCCTAGGCTGGATGCACTCAACCAAGCTGGGACGGCTATCGTTCTAATTTTTTCCAATTATGATGCATTGCAAGCATTTTTAAAATTTAGCTCTGTATCACCTCACTCAATTCTCCAATGAGTTATTATTATTTTGAATTAGCTCTTTTATAACCTCGCTCAATTCTCTAATGAGTTTATTTTTTGTCAATTATGAAGCGTAGCAAATATTTTTAAAATTAGTTCTTTATAATCTCACTCAGCTTGTGTTTGCTGCACATTTTTTCAAAATGAAAATGAGTTTTCCAACCGTGTGCACGTTTTTCTAAGCAAATGTGAGATGCAAGTCAAAAAAATCATGTCAGGTGGGTAGTGAGTCCAGAAATGACTCTATTTCTTTTGATAGTGAAGAAAAAGATGGAAAACAAACAGGGGCTCAATTCTCCAACAAAAACTCGAGCCTAGGCGCTGCAAGATAGAAAAGAATGTGGCCAACTTATATATTTAAAAAAAAATAAAGAAGGAATTTGTTCTTGACCGTGTGTAATTAGTTCATTAAGAGTCTGTTTGGGAGTGATTTTGAGAATTGATTTTTTGATCGTTAAGAGAAAAGTGGGATATCCAGTTGTGAGAGAAGAAGTCAAATATAACGATTGGAATAATCAAATAACAGTAAAAAAATGAGTGAAAAAAACAGGCCCGAACATTCTCTAAGACCCGCCGAAAGCCCTTCATTCGTCTCTGTATGAAAAATGAGTTTTCCAACCGTGTGAACGTTTTTCTAAGCAAATGTGAGATGCAAGTCAAAGAAATCATGTCAGGTGGGTAGTGAGTCCAGAAATGACTCTATTTCTTTTGATAGTGAAGAAAAAGATGGAAAACAAACAGGGGCTCAATTCTCCAACAAAAACTCGAGCCTAGGCGCTGCAAGATAGAAAAGAATGTGGCCAACTTATATATTTAAAAAAAAATAAAGAAGGAATTTGTTCTTGACGGTGTGTAATTAGTTCATTAAGAGTCTGTTTGGGAGTGATTTTGAGAATTAATTTTTTGATCGTTAGGAGAAAAGTGGGATATCCAATTGTGAGAGAAGAAGTCAAATATAACGATTGGAATAATAAAATAACAGTAAAAAAATGAGTGAAAAAAACAGGCCCGAACATTCTCTAAGACCCGCCGAAAGCCCTTCATTCGTCTCTGTATGCTTCAGCTTCAGATTACGAGTCTCCTGCTTTTTAATCACAAGTTTTGTTGTTTTTCTTCGTCACTCCGCCGAATGAACAAGGGGAAGACCCCTCAACGTCTCAACAAGTTAACACACCTATCAAATCCCACAAAAACCATCCACTCCGCCGAATGAACAAGGGGAAGACCCCTCAACGTCTCAACAAGTTAACACACCTATCAAATCCCACAAAAACCATCGAAAATTCCATTAAAGTCAAACGGAAACCAAAACGAAAGAATAATTCAAAGTTTCAAGCAAATGGAGGAATGATACCTCCAGCATCGCAATCCCCATCGTCTTTATGCTACGACAAATGGGCAATCTTGGGTCCTGATTTCTACCAAATTGATGCCCTTGAACTTGCCCCACGTTTGCTGGGCAAGTTTCTCAAGAAAGATGACGTTGTACTTCAGATAACCGAGGTGATATTCTACTTTTTAATTTTTCCCTTCTTAAACGAGTTGTTAGATTAAACTATTTATGTATATATGTGCGTAAATTGGGTGTTAAATTGATTTAGGATAAATGTGATAGTATATACAATCTATATGGGTTAATGACTTAATGTATACAATAGGTGGAAGCTTATAGGCCCAATGATTCAGCTTGCCACGCCCGATTTGGTATTACATCAAGGACTGCCCCTGTTGTAAGATGATATTCCTCTTATTTCCATTCTGCTTTACTTTTTTTTCTTCGTTTACTTAGATATATAATTAGGGGAAGACAGTTTGGGCTAATTTTGAAAATGGCGTACTACATCATTAGTTTTTATATAGTCAATGGCTACAGATGGTGGGACCCTAGGGATGCTACTTCGGTTTCTTACAAAGGCCCGTTGATAAGACCTAAATGCTTAAGCTATGTGTAAACAAATGAAGTTCTGTAGAAGAGTTCAGATTTTCTGATGGAGAAAAGGTAAAGATTGTATGAGTACTGGTCGCTGTTCTTTTTTTTTTGAACGGTGACATTCTCAAAATCGGCAGTGAGGTGATAAATTAAAGGGAAGGTACCCAAATGTGCAGTCAAATTGAGCCAAATTTCGTTTCAAGTGCATATTCTGGCAGAACGGAATAGGAAAAGGAAAGCAATAATTCCAAATGCCTCAGCTCAACATTGTTTTAGATTGCTAATTGTTTCACTGTGTAGGGTATTTTGATTTGTATTAGGAGTAGTGCCACTTCCATGGCCACAGAGTCCATGAGCTGAACAATGCTAAACAGCTGTCGATTAAGTTGGAAATAAGTTATAGCTGAAGCTTTTTATTTTGGGTTCCTCATCTTTATGTCGTCTTTGAACATTGTTTTGTGAATTTCAATCATGATCAATGTTGTCACTTGATTTTCTACAGAACATGTCTATGAGACTAAAATATCCTCGCCTGCCCTTTTTGCATTCCTAAATTATTTTTGTTGTTTAACAATAAGTTTCACTTCTAATGTCTCCCTTTGAGTCCCCAAACTCTATTTTTATATGCAGTGTCAACCAGTTATATTTAATAGGATTGTGGATCATCTGATAGCACTTCTGGTCCTGAGTGATGCATGGCACAGAGAACACTGTAAATATGTAAATGCAATACTGTCCTTGTCTTTTGTGTTTTTTTTTTTTTTTTTTATTGGTAATAATGGTTGCAGAAATAGAGAAATTCAATTGAAATTAAAATATATCAGAAGCTTTTATTTAAGGCCTTAAAGGTCACTATTCATTGTTGTGTGCGTATGCCGCATTGTTAATTCAAGACATGAGAATTCAGGACAGTATTAGCCCTGAGAAGTATTTGATACAACAATATTAGAAATAACTTAAATTCTTTGACATACAAGAGGTTGATTATTGCATTGCATATTGAACCATACATGGCAAATTTTCAAAATATCTCCTAATTCTTTACTGTAATAGTTTGGACCAGGAGGACACACATACATTTATCTTTGCTATGGTCTCCATACCATGCTTAATGTTGTGGCAGATAAGGAAGGGGTTGGAGCTGCTGTCCTCATTCGTTCATGTGCTCCTGTTAGTGGTAATTTTGGATAAGCAATTCAGTCAATTCTTATCATATATTTATTTTTACTCCTATGCATCCTTTTGCCTATGCTGCTTCATCTTTGTCCCTGAATTGACGCATCATGGCAGTCAATGCCATGAACGTCGGGCATCCTATATTCAATGACTTTCTAACTAATATGAGCAACTATTTCATGGATCTCATTTGTGGTAAGTATCAGTATTTTAGTGTTTTATAAAATCTTAACTGATGTTGGTTCTCCTTGGAAAAAGTTCCTGGTCCACAACTGCAAGTTTTCATTATTTCCAGAGTTTATTTTGATCAAATTGCGTGGTTAAAGTTTCACTACTGGATTTCTTTCTATTCAAGGATTGGAAACAATTCAGCAGCGTCGTGGTTTAAAAACGGAGAAGCCGGTTCTCCTAACAGGGCCTGGAAAGGTGAATTATGACCTTATCTGCATATGTGTTCGCTTCTTGATTTGGGCACACAATATTTTGTCTTCAACCAAGCAGCAAATTGTATAATTGATTTGTGATTATTGAGGCATCATTCCTATACTTCATTCTTTTTCTAACAGTCACTCTTGCTGCATCTATCAGTAATCATGCAATGGACCATCGGTAACATATAAATATTTGCGGAAGTCGCTGGTTTTCTTCTTGAGTTTTAGGGAGATGCAACTACTTAGCACAAAAGCTATAGCTGATGTGGACGTGCAATCCACCATATATCACCCAGAAGCATGCCCAGGAATCCACCCCAAGCCTGCTCCATTTGGGCCTAAAAGCACTATTGAGCCATTCCCATATAGTGACAATAGGCCCACTCCCGTTTCAAGTATCCAGGAGCATTATAAACCCACTCCATGTAAATGCTCCAGCATTAACTCGAACACAGGACCTCCACCTGCAACCATTTTGCCCAAAAGCTATAGATGTTGGGAGATGCAATCCTCCCTATATATATCCTAGAATTAGGCATAAGGATCCACCCAAGCCCACTTGTTTGTGCCTCAATTCGAAGAACACCTTAGGAAGGCACTATTGGACCATTCCCATATAGCGACAATAGGCCCACCAGTTTCAAGCATACTCTTGCATTGAGTTACATTTACCAGATAAGGATCTTTCATCAGGACTACACTTGTGATTAAAAGAGTCCTCGAATCATTTGTAACAGCTGATCAAGAAACAAAACTTATCAGTGCCTTCCTCCGTGTTCTAGTCAACTATCATTATTGATGTACATGCAACTGAATGTATTCTTCCCTGTAACATACTATGTTGAGGATTATTTTCTCCCTACAGATTATCATGGTCAAAGGCAGTAAAATTTGTGTTGATTTATGCCAGCCAGTAAAAGTGGATTTAATGATTGCTTTCTAAAGTATTTAACTGAAGAAAATCCAGTCACCTGAGATGCTACTTATTTTGTATCCCTTCTATCTGAGGTGACAGTTACCATTATCACATTCTTTTTGGCGGTTCTTTAGTCCTTTCACCATAGTTCTGGTCCTCGATCTGTTTTAGCTGCTCCTATTTGAGCATTATCATTAGCAGTACATGTATAATATTACTACATTATTTTGGTGGGGGTACTATGATTCTTTTATTTCTCACTGGGAGGCATTAATTGCGTGCGTACAAAATTTTTTCACATCTTTATGCAAGAATACTTCGAAAAAGGCCTTGGGTATGTTCAGGAAGTAGTAATTTTGTAAAAATGTAATCTATGCTTGCTTTTATTTGACTATTTCACTTCCTTTTCTAGGTTGGACAAGCATTAGGAATTTCGACCGAGTGGTCTAACCATCCTCTTTTTACACTTGGTAAGCTATCTGTAATTTCTTTCCGGGCTAGTATGCATTAAGTAATTCTGACTGACTGAGAGAGATTGGCTTAGGTGGCTTGGAACTCTTAGATGGACCAGAGCCAGAAAAGATACTAGTTGGTCCAAGAGTCGGAATAGAGTACGCATTACCCGAGCATGTCACTGCATTGTGGAGATTCGCAATGGCCGGAACTCCATGGATAAGTGCTCCTAAAAACACTCTCAGAGCTCCGTAACTTGGTATTTAGATATTTGCTAAATATACTCGATCACAACTTCTCTTAATATGTAATTTGGTACTTTTTTTTATCATCTATCAACCTGCAGGGCTGTAAACATTCTCTAAGTTGTAAAGGTCACAATTTTTGAAGAATAATAGGATTTCAATGCTAAAAAAGTAAAAAATTGGGAGTCATTGCTACGGAAAACTAAAAGTTGAGGTCCTACAATATATTTTTTTATAAATGATTTTATTTGAATTGTGGAACTTATATACAAACAAGTAGAACGATCACAATTAAGGAGCAACAAATCCTTTTGTTTTGATTCATTTAATGCACTTTGATTGATTTTTATTTTTTCTAGTCAAACTTACTTTTTATTCACATATTTTGTAGGATCCTCGAGTTCTACCAGTCTATCCATTACTCATTTTTGCTTACAATTCAAATCGATTATACCTGCCAAACATGCGTTAAATCAGATTAGTGTTAGTCTTGACATTGAATGCATAATCTTTGTAAGATGTGAGAATAATTGCTAAGTAATAATTTTATTTAAGATGCTTGATATGTGTGTAGTTATTCAATCACCGCCATTGTAAAAACAAGAAAAAATATGAGCCAAAAGTGCCAGCAAAAGTGCACACTCCATTCCCAGATAATACAGAAGGCAATTCTTTTTGCAAATTGCAAGATCACGGCCATTAATATACAGTATTGTTCTGCATCTTTGCAATGCATCCACTTCAACTGCTACAAATGCAACTGAAAATATGAGAAAGAAGTTTATAATTTCTTTTTAATTATAATTGATTGGTCACATTTGGTACGTAATATTGCAAAGGAAAGACAAACCTGAAAGGACGAAGAGAAGAACCCACACAAAAGAACACGACGACTTAGTCATCTTTCACACAAGTCGTCTAATTCATGAACTCTTGCAATTGTTTCTTTGTTGGATTATTGATGTTGTTTGGGTGGTACCTATAGTTTGGAAACTGCTTCTCAAATTAATGAAATTTTACTGTGATTCCATTAAATCACAATATACAATAAAGAAATTACTAAAAAATAACTGATTGTTAATTCAAATTTACCATTTTTGAGATACTATATATAACTTATTCAAAAAATCTGAAGAAAATTTCTGAAATTGATGAAATTTAATAACAATATATTAAGTTATAAAAAAACAAAAAAATTAATGATTGATGACTCAGATTTGCTGAACTAGCACATCTCATATACTCTATCCCTTATACAATTTAGTGACTAACTTAAAATTGATGGTTGGTAACCCAAATTTATTGAATTTCCTAATAGGGGTGAACAAAAAACAGTCAACCATCAAATAAAATCGAAAATGAGATTTTGCAGCAGTTGGTGGACTTGTCAACATTTCGATTCAAAAACAAATCAAATGGTTTAGAAACAGTTCGATGTAAGTTTCAAAAGTTCAAAATTGCTTGAACCAAATCGAACTATTCATCGAATTTATATATTAAAAAATACTTGTTTATCTAAAATATATGATTTATTAGTTCAATTTATATTTCAACGAACTTACTTGCTAGTTGATTGCTCTTGGTTCTTTAGAAAACGTAATCATTTATGATAATGTTTTTCTTATCTATTTCAAAAAGAACGAATTTTGAATGCTAAAATTTTATGATTGAACTTGTATTATTATTATTATTATGCTTTAAGCTTGTATTGAAAGTTCAAACAACTATATACATACTGTAACGTTTATAATTAGAACTGGGACGACTTCTAAATTTTAATTTAATCAGAAAATTGATGCCCAATCTAATTTGAATAAATGTTCAAAAAAGAGTAACATCTTTTAAAAAAGGACATCAAAATTACCAAAGGTGGACAATAACTGTATAATTCGCTTGTAGTGGGCACTTCTGATAAAATGTTGTATGAGAGCACCGTAAATGTTCCTACAGATGAAATACGACCATCCATATCTAAATGAGCTGGCGCATCAATGCCACTCACTGGAATCAAGCGACGGTAACTGGGAGATGGAGCTGGAATCACACGGGAAGTCATTATTGTACTTGAAAATGCCAGAGCTGATTTTGTCTCAGACACTCAAACCTAAGAGCATGGCCAATATCATCAGCTGTTGGTGTATATGTCTTCGAGCGTCCGACTTCAAACAGTGTTTCACCACCAGTACTTTGAATAGCAGCAGGATACAAAATTGTGTCATTCCCCAAGGTGGAACTTGATTGCAATGCAGATAAGCTCATACTATCCACGTCAGTTCCTGTATTACCTTGACCATTAAAGTGTGCAAATGTTTCTTCCTCCTCATCTCCATTTTCATTTGCAGCACGCTCATGAAGGAGACGATGATGTTGCCATGCATCTGAAAAACACTTGGACGAGCAATGGTAACTTTTAGAAACCAGTATTTTGGCTTTAACACATCCAATACATTGTAATGTAGCTTGCTCCAATGGGTGTACACTACATTTAGCGATAGAATTTACTTTGGAGCTAAATATTTAGTGGCTAGAGTGTCGAACAGAGAAATGAAATAGCAATTATCCATTTCTAGTAAACGTCGGACATCATAAGAGCATTTTCAAGTAACTCAATATTTTTAAAGAGCATAATACAGAGCACTTATAAATTTAGAGAGAGAAATTTTTTAAGTATTTCAAAAGGGTTTTTATCTTTAACACTTAATTTTACTACTCTCAAAAATATTTATTGTTTTTCCCTATTTTTCATTTTTACTAGCTTTCCTCCAAATTATTATAATACTTTTCTCCATAAAAAATGNAATATTTATTTTAGTCAAGGAAGCCCAAGAGCCCCAATCAAGACATTTTAATATCTGCGTGGGGAGTGACTCGAACCCCTGACATCCCACACAAATGTTACGTTTCCCACCACTTTGGCACTTTATCTAATTTGATTATTTCTTTCACATTTTATATTTATACCACAAATATATAATGTAGATTCTCCAAATTTCAATTGCTATCCAATTTTCTTTCAATGGCCACTTTAATCCACTTACTTTAAATATTGCCATTTTCACCCAATTTTCTCTTCTTTCCTTCACTTCCTTTTAATCCATGAAAATTCACCTATTAAATATAAGACACAACAATTTAGAATATATTTTGCTAAAAGACTATCAAATATCGTTAATTTAGAACCCCGATTAAGTGTATAAAATACACTTATAAAACCCTTAACCCATTATCGCAGGGTATGCTTTTCCAACTGAAGTCTGAATACCCAGTCTGATATCATGATTTTCGTCTTTGTATCTCGCTATAATCTACAGGATTAGAATTAACCGCATATGACTTTCCACCATCTCCCCTCATTGCCCAACGTGAATTCTCGAGTAATAAAAAATGATGTTCTAAATGTTCTTGGCTGTCTTACTTAAATCACGAACTAATCATACAAAGTTAACTGAGTTCCAAGAAATTAGCAACAAAAAAATAATATGCAAAGACTGATGCTTTAAAGCCCGTCCAACGTGTACACAGCAAAACAAGACTCCGCAATCAAATGGAAATACCTCTAAGCATTCGATTAAGAAGTAAAATTTACGATGAGAAAAAAATTAAAAGAAAATAACCATCTGTATTTCAAGAAGTGGCCATCAAGGGGATTGGACTCGTTTACATCCTCAGTGATGACAGAATTGTCGGACCGCTTCAAGAGCACGTACGGCGTTAGCTCGCATCCTATATCGGAATGTCCGATGGAAGGTGCAACCGAAGCACACTCAACATTTTGTACAAAGCTCTCTAGACTTCAATGGTACAAACTCTTCTCCTGCCACCGTTCCTTCAAACCCTGCCCCAAAGAAAGCAAAAACCAAATATTCAAGCACCAAAAGCTGGCAGACTTGTGGCTTATCCGCCATCACCTGTCTCCAGCGCCAAACGGCAGACTTGCACTCTGCCTCTCTCTATTAAAACCCTAAATAATAAAATTCAGAATAATTTTAAACAAATATAGCCTACTGAAGATCTACAGAACTGAGGGAAATTGAATCGAGATGTAAATAATAAGTAATTCAGCGGGAATTGATAGATTGGCGTATGTGTTGCATGTAAATTTTGCAAGAACTAAAAGAAAGAATCGATTGATCAATTTTAAGTGTTTTACAAAGAGAGGGCGGGAGATGTGTCCGCGTGCGACTTATTTCATTAATCTATTATTTCCTATATATAATTTTTTTTTAAATATCCTTTATTTTTTCTCCAGCTTTAACTATTTTTTATTCTCTTAAAAACTTTAAAGTAGTGCATTGAAGATAAATTATAAGGCAGAGTTTCTCGCTGAAAGATAATTTTTCTAACGGGAGGTCTTCGGCCATTGATGAAACTTTTCGTTGTTATTATTTAGCTATAGATTTATGCAATATTTAAGTAACTTCATTAATATTTTTTTTTCCCATTTATTCTGTAAATTTATCAAATGACGGTTTTTGTACAATGACAACGAGAATTGACTATTAGAAAATGTTAAATCGAACCACAAAGTATAATAACTATTATTTGCAAAACTTGCCCCCAGGGCACATCTCCAAGTGGTAAAAGAGGAGGGTGGAGAAATTCAGCTTTGCTTAAGGCTGTTGCATCAAGGGTTCGAATCCTGAAATATGGATTTGGCTTTTGGGTAAGTGCAAGTGTACAAGCAGTCTTCCACCTTGTACCCTTGGAGGCATAACCTGCGATTTACCTCCCTCATGATGCTTCAGGGCAGGAGTGGTGGGGGACCCTTAAGATTAGGGTTTAACCTTTTTTTATTATTTGCAAAACTTGAATTGATTTATGGAGAAAAGGAACCCAGAGGATGGAATTGCTTTTAACAGAATCAAACAAACAAAATAGATGGAAGGTAATTTCAGTAAAGAAGTGCCTCAACATACATTGCAAAACGAAACGGGAAAACTATATCAAGGGCACAAGGTGTTCATTATAAAAATAGACAGACAAGAAATAGCCCAAAATGAAAGCCTAACTCAATAGCCACCCTTAAGATCATTAACTACATCATATGGAATAGGTGTTACGGTTTCCAAAGTAGCACCTTCAACCATGAAGCCCGGTTTTGGTCCTCTAGGTTGCCTTTTGGTGCTTATAACCTCTCCACGAGCCTTTGCCTCAGCCTTCAACTGATCATTCCTCTTGATTCTCTGCAGGAATTCCTCGTGGCACCTACTAGGCTGAACATGCTCGACGCGCACATGTATTCTCTTATTGATTATCCTATTACCCACCTGAATTCATTTACAAGCACAACTTTATATTCTATAGTCTAAATGGTATGGTATAACAACAACAAATCGAAATAGGTGGTCTGAAACTGATATGCATGTGAATACATCACAAATAAAACAAAGAAATAGGGCAACGCCAACGGGTACAAACTACAACCCCAGGAGCAATTGCATACAGTACATTTAACAACTTGTAAAGCAAAAATCGACATTGAGCTGGACATAAATTACACTGGTCATTCTATGAAAAAGCTAAATAGGTAAGCAAAATCAAAGTTCCTTTTTTGGTTAATTTGCTTAGCCCTTGTTTGGCTACAGTTTATAAGCTCTTTATAATTGGTCAAACCACTTTTTATCCACTTGTGGATAGTACCCACAAATAAGACCCATACATCCACCACTAATTTCGATCTCTATTTATAATTCAAACCAATTCTAAACAACTCCCAAACATGGTTTTAATTAACAAAATAATGGAATGGTTGATATCAGAAATAACTGATGCAGATGCATTATACTGGAGGTATGAAAATGTTAATACCAAATAAAAAAGAAGTGGACTATGCAGCTACACATAGGTAAATGGAAAATTCTTACAGATAACGGATGCATCTATCTAAGAATGCAATGAACACTGTCAATGAATTACTTATAAGATTAACGACGCAATAATATCAGCCAAATTATGTTTATATACTAAAC